>NC_056726.1:493351980-493569480 GCF_019279795.1 Protopterus annectens
ATGGCCAAATATGTGGCCATTGGCATGAAAGTGTTGCAAAAAAAGTTATATAACTTTTTTTTTCACGGATTTATGTGTTTAACTGTAGCGCACACCCGCAAACGGGTGCGCTACCTAAAACTGAAAACCGGCTTATCAGCCCACAATTGTGGGATTTATATATTACATGAAATGTCAATGGAGGGACTTGCAGATCAACAACCATATGGCCTCCGCGTCGTGGTTCTCAAGGGGAAGCTCCGTGTAAGATATGTAACTAAGCATTACTAGGCAATCCTATGTAAATGAGGGTTACAATACTGAATCACACTGCCACATAAGTAATGAGCACTTTCTGAGTAGTGTAAGAGTTAGAGAAGGGGGAGGAACAGAGTAAGAGGTAGGTGACATCATGGGGGGGAAGGATAGAAAGAAATGTACCAGATTGGAGGGCAATGTAAGGTAAGAGATGACAGACAGACATCAGGGAGGGAGGTGTGTCCCAACAGAACACTAGGAATGTCAAGAAATTGAGGGCATACGCTATCCCTACACTCTAAGTTTCTTGATATACGTGCATGCGCGCTGCAGCGCTGTAAGGCAGGTTCAACATGTGGGAGCGTGTTGCAAACTGTTTACAACGGTTTGCTGGCGCACGTGTGTAAGGCGCTGTGCGCTTTTAGCATGAATCAGCCTAGCTAACACCGTGTAAGGATGTGTGCGCTGTAACACCGTGTAGGGATGTGTACACGCGCTTAAGTTACTGTGAGCGTGTTTAAGCCGGTGTGCACATTGCTCCCCCTCAGGAAACAGAGAGGAAATAGGAAACAACGAAAATAGAGGCAAACTGCCAGAAGATACTACTAAAGTTAATTGGTGGAAACAATTAGAAGCAGGCAATTACACAGGCAGACTAGAAGCCCAACCCAGCACTTAAAACACAACAAAGAGCAGTGCAGGCTGTTTCTCACAAGAGATACTGCCAGAAACTAAGCTATCAGAATTGAAACCTGAAAAAGCTGAACTCAGAGCAGAAATGCTAGGGGCTGCCATAGCTGTTATAATCAGACATAGGCGAATTGCTGAGGGTGGTGATAATGCAGATGCTGACAGACAACCCAGAGTGAGGAGAAGGAGAAGAGTATACAGGCCTAGGGTCACCTACCATGGGTTACATGAGCTGGAGATAGTAGAGCTATAGAGTGGACAGAGAGCTCCTGCAGCAGATTGTTGAGCTGTGCAGGCCACGCCTCACACACAGAACCAACAGAGGGGAACCCATCCCAGTGGAAACCAAGGTATGTGTTGGCCTAAGAATACTAGCAACAGGTACCTTTCAGAGACCAACTGGCGATATGATGGGGATATCACAGGCATCAGCCTCCAGGGTACTGCACCAGTTCCTGGATGCCATGTCACCACATGTCAGTGATCATATATATGTCCCTAGTGACCGGGAGGTTGTGTCCAGCAATATGCCTCTCTTCCAGCAAATAGCGGCATACCCTGCGGTCCTGGGTGCAATACACTCCACGCACATACGCATCACGGCACCAGCCGGTGAGCGGGTAGAGTCTACATTAACCGCAAGGGATACCCTCCATCAACTGCCAGGTCGTGTGTGATGCCCAGGGCATAATAATGAATGTGTGTGCTGGCTGCCCTGGGAGCTACCACGATTCCCACATCTGGCATCTGACGAGCTGTACCAATCATTTGCCAATGGGGACTTCCCACACGGACACCTAGTGGGGATGCTGGTTATGCACTTGAGCCGTGGCTGATGACACCCATCAGAAATGCACACACACCAACAGGAACGCCATAATGAGGCACACGCACAAACACGTAATATCATAGAGCGTGTGTTTGGGCTGCTCAAGTCACGGTTCCGTGTCTGGACACGCCTGGTGGAGCTTTGCAGTACACACCAACTACATGTACCCAAATGATCATGATATGTGCTATGCTACATAATATGATCCTGGAAACAGCTGCAGCAGGACCAGCACAGGGCTGGGCCAAACATCCCCCACCATTGCCAAGGCCACCACAGGCAGGGGGTGACTTGGAGGAGGAACAACCTGACCTTGTCCCAGTAGGCAGAAGGAGGCGTGCCCAGTATGCCCTGGCCTTGGCAAAGAGGCAACGCATAGCACATATGCTTGGTCAGTAGGAACACTGGGACCGATACCCACTCTGACTCACTCATACAGTAACAGGGATGCCTAACATGACACAACCTGCTTCCAAATGTACAGGGAGTGTAGTATGTGCATCCGACAGAGGCAGCCCTGCAGCACCACCCGAGGCATGAATGCCATGTGTTAAGTAATGTAATACCATGTATCATATGCACACCTGAGGACCATGACTAACATCCACCCTCACCAATCATAAACCACAAAACACAAACCCACCTCATAGCTATCACAAGGGATAGGAACCTAGATGTAATGCTACCCAATGCCAAAGGTATAACAGCAAGATGTGTGCAGTGTAAATGCACACAGTATAGGGAATGCACATATCAGTGCTGTAATAGAAAACAGGGTCAAAGCGCACATCAGCACCCTGACACTACCAGGGTCACACCTCATACAGTGATGTACATGTGCAAAAACATGGAACAAGATACAAAATGAGGGTGACTACCAATAAATGGCATGGATAACCACACACCCCTGTTGTTACCACAACAAGAAGCAACATGCATTAGCCATGGTCAAACACCAATGGCTAAAACTGACTACTACTATATAGCTTGCTGCAGACCACTGTCCTAATAGCAGCAACTGCCCCAGGCCTATGTTCACAGGTTCACAGGTTCATACTAGGCTATCTGCCCTAGGGCATTTATAAGCCTAGACCAGAGTTCCGTGGAGTCTGCCGCACCTTCACTCTGACGGATAATTTGCCCATTATATTGCTGTGCCTCTGACAAGCAGTGATACTGAGGTTATCCCTGGGGCATACCTGCAATCCCCCATCCATTGATTAAGATCTCACTTGAATAAAGCCAGTGAGGTACTCAGCCTCACATGTACCAGGATGTTGTTCCACAGCATAGGGACTCTCTGGTTGAAGAATCTGTCCCTCCAGCACATCCTATTAATATCTGTGTTGAGGTTTAAATCTCCTGCCACTGTAGTTCTGATGGATGTAGAGGTCTTGAGGTGAAGCGTGTACATTAACTCAGGTTTGGACATGGCCTTGGATGTCAGGCACAGGTCACCTCTGAGCAGACGGTAAGTCACGGAATCAAGCTGGAATTCCTCCAGTCGGGCAGCATAAGAAATATGTTTGAGACCCTTTCTCCTCCTGTCGAGGAATTTGTGGGCCCATCCAATTGCCATAGGTGTCAGGTCATATACATGCTGAATGGGGCATTGCACTCAATCAATGGTCCGATGAGTGAAGAGTACAGGGGAACAATGACCTCCCTGGATCTAGATGTGAATCCCTGCATGATGAGGTGGGCAATGTAGAAGTTCTACCTAACTACCCTGGCAACGTGAGTGTCAAACAAAAGGTTACTCTCAACCTGGGTGCCCAGGTCCCTGATAACCTCCTGTGTGCTTAGAGGATTGCCACCTACATGGGAACTAGTGGTAACCTTGTTCTTCCCAAAGGGTATGGCTATGCATTGTTTAGTGTGTAATGTAAGGCCATGGCTCTGGCACCAGTTATCCGTGTCTATGACACCCTTCTGAAGGATGTCTGTGTCAGATGGGTGTCCAACTATGGTTCCCAGTCTGCAGTCATCTTCAAACTTTGTCAGCCATAATCCTGCTGTGTTTGCTTGTACTTCTGAAAAGTAGATGCTGAGCAATAGTGGGCCCAGGACTGAGCCCTGTGGGACACCACTTGTGACAGTTGTGGAGTGTGACATGGCACCAGCAAGTCTGAACCTGTCTGTTCTGTCACGTAGCCGGTTTGCAACCCATCTTGTGATGTATGGGTTCACATTTAAGCTGGTGATGTTTTCAATGATACCCGAGTGGGGTATTGTGTTGAAAGCCTTTGCCAGGTCAAGGTAGGCTGTGTGGAGTGCCTTGCCCTTGTCAATGGCCTTGGTGTCTGTTATGAAACAGTCAACCAAGTTTAAAAGGCATGATCTGCCCTCAACAAAGCCTAACTGGGTTGGATCTAATGTCTGCAAGTCCCCTATGTCCTCATCTATGACTTCCATTATGATCTTCTCCATAGCTTAGCAGACCCTGCTTGTCAAGCTGATGGGATGGTAGTTTCCGTGGTCGGTGGAGGCACCCCATGTGAAGTGGGTCCACCATTGACATATGCCACTCCTTGGGAACATATCCTGAGTTGAGGCTAAGATCATACAGCTGCCCTGACTGCGGGTTTAATTCTTGAGTGAGTTCATGGAGCACAAAACCAGGGACACCATCTGGTCCCATGGATGCTGCGTCCTTTCCCTTGGATAGAGCAGTTCCCACCTGAGCATTTGAGATGTTTGGGGGCTACAATCCTCTTTCATACATATCTCTCCAGTTGTGGTGGAGGGTTGTGGGGAGAAATCTGCACTGAACCTGTCAGCCAGTATGTTGGCAATGTCTGTAGGTTCAGTGATATTTACAGCATTCTGAGCCTATTCTGAGCATATCTGGGAGTTTCCTCCCAGGTGTGTAACGATGTATAAAAGGCCTCATTGTTGTCCCGTGAGCCCTTAGTGGGTTTACTCCCAATATTCGCCTTGGATGATTTCATGGGGAACTCAGTGTTTCACCTATATTGAGCAGGGTGTCTACCCTTCCACGGATATCGCCTATCTTGTAGTACCTCCTTCCTTGTGTTGTAGTGCTTGTTTATGGCTGAGGTCCACCACACTGGACGCTTGCCTCTGGTACAACGAGTCTGTGTTTTGTTTGGGATTGCCTCATCCATGCAGTCTTGAAGGTGCTGGTAGAAGGCAGTTGTAAGTGATACAGTGGCTTGGGTAATGGTGTCTGCTGGCTTGGGGCTTTGAAAGAGACCACAACAGTCATTAGAAGTGTGTAGTCGGCTTCTGAGAGGTTCTGCACTGTGGTCTTTTCTATCTGGGGTGGGGTGGGATGTGGACTTCCACTGAGAGTAGGTCATGATCTGATCTCACCAATGATGGGTATACCTCTGGTGTTGAACATTGTGAGCCCATGTTTGTGATGATGAGATCTACTATGTTGTCTCCTCTTGTGGGGATGGTGACTAGTTCTTCCATGGCATGTGAGTGTATGAACTCTAGGAACCTGTGGGCTAGAGTGTTGTGGCTGTAGTACTGATCCCAGTCTATATTTGGATAGTTGGGATCACCCAGTGTGATGGTGTTTGCAGGTACATGTATCCCCGCCACTGTTTTCATGAAAGCTCTGTGAGGTACCTGAGTTTCAGAGGATGGCCTGTAACATGCTACAAACTTCAGAGCAGTCTTGCCTATGGTTAATTGCACCCGGATGGTGTCCAATGCATCGTGGTGTTGCCACCAACCATGAGGTGAGGGTGTCCTTGATGAATATTGCTATTGCCACCCCTCATAGTGGTAATATGTGTACTGCATAGATACGAAATATTGTGCCTCTGACTTAGTAGTGACACATTATGACCACCTTACATAATTGAATAATGTGACTATGCCTCTGTCCAGTCTGTGCCCCTGTCCACATGCAGCTGTCCAGATGTCTCTTGAAGAGAGTCAGTGAGGTACTCTGTCTAACATGAACTGGGATACTCTGCTAGAGTTTGAGATGCCTCTGAGTTATGACTCTGTCCCTTCAGCATGTCCTATACATGTATGTGCTGAGGTTCAAATCTTTAGCTCCCATGTTTCTGGTGGATGTGGATTGCTTGCAGTGGAGCATGTCTACCAAATCCTGATCGGACATGGTCTTGTATGTCAGGCATAGGTCACCTGTACGTATGTGGTATGACACTGAACAAGCTTGTTTTAGTTATTCTGGAAGTATATGACATGTGTTGTAGATCCCTGATCTTCATGGTAAGGTACTTGTGGGGTCTCTCCAGCTGCTGCAAGTGCTGGTTGAGGTACATACCAAATGGGGCGTTGTATTCAAGCATGGGCCTGATAAGGGAGAAGTATAGTGGTACAATGACCTCCTATGGTCTGGATGGAATACCCTCCATGATAAGGTGGCCAAGATAGAAAGTCTGTCAAACAACTTTGGCAACATGGGTGTCAAATGAGATGTCACTATCTACATGTGTCCCCAGCTGTCTGATTTGTTTCCTGTACTCATTGGGTTGCTGTCTATGTACAGATCTGTGGGTACTGTGTTCCTCCCAAAGGGATGGCTACACATCAGTTGCAGTCAGTTTTAGGCCATGAGTCCAGCACCAGCTATCTGTCTGTGTGACGGCAGTCTGTAGGATGTGTGTGCTGGCTGATGTATTCACTATGGTGCCCAGGTTGCAGTCATCTGTAAACTTTGTCGGCCACAACCCTCCTATGTTTGCTTTCACATCTGAAAAGTAAATACCAAATAAGAGAGGTCCCAGGACACAACCTTGTGGGACACCACTTGTGACTGGCTTCGAACCTGACAAGGCACCTGCAATGTTGACATTATGGGTTCTGTTTCTGAGCCATTTTGCAACCTATGCTGTGACATATGGTGTTATATTTCAGCTGTTGAGCTTGTCTATGAGGCCTGAGTGGGGTATTGTGTCAAAGGCCTTAGCCAAGCGCAGGTAGGTTGTGTGGACTGTGTAGCCCTCATCAACGGCTCTACTGACAGTTTCAAAGTAGTCAACTTGGTGCAAAACGCAGGATCTGCACTGTACAAAGCTGAATTGGGTGTGATCAAGGGTCTGTAGGACACCAATGTCTCTGTGTGGAAGCTCCATAATGACCCTTCACAAAGCTTTGCAGACAAGGCTGTTTAAGCTTGTGTGGTGGTAGCTGCCAGGGTCTGTGGAGGCATCTCCTTTGTGGAGTGGGACCACTGTTGCCGCACGCCAGTGTTCAGGTACAGATCCTGTAGCAAGGCTAAGGTTAAATAGCATCTGCATATACAGGTTTATCTCCATCTGTAGTTCACATAGCATGCAACTGGGGATACCATCAGGTCCCATTGATGCTGTGTACTGCCTTTGCTGACTGCGGCTCTCACATGGACATCCAGGATGACAGTGAGGTTACATACAGCTGTGATAACTATCATGTCTTGGGGTGAGGGAGGGGTACATTGCACTGAACTGGTCTGCCAGGGTGTCAGTAATATCTGTCAGGTCCCTGGGATATAAGTTGTTGTGTACCAAATCTGAGCATATATGAGGGTTCCCACCCAGGCGACAGACATAACTGAAGAAAGCAGTGTGGTTACCTTCATCGCCTGTGGTGATTTATGTCCCCAAGTTGAACTTGGGTGTCTTTATGTGAGAATGTAGCTTTCTACTACTGCTGATCACAGCTGCCTTACATTCTGGAGATGTAGCTCTGTCTTGCATTAGTATCCTTCATCTGTTATACAGTTCGCTTATGGCTGGGGTCCACCAGACAGGCCACTTTCCCTTGGTGGTGAAGGTCTCATTCTCATTTGTGATTGCATGGTCCATGCTTACTCGGAGATGTCCGTAGAAAGTGTCTGTGCAGGAGTCACCATTGTGTGTTGTGGTTTCCACTGGCCCAGTGGGCTTAATGGATACCATCTCAGTCCGAAGAAGTGTGAAGTCAGCTTCTGAGCTGTTTGTCACTATACCCCTGGTATCATACTAGCACTGACACAGGTGTAAACAATTCCCCAGAATCCATCAAACAAAATGGACATGCAGGCTTACAGATGCCCTAGGGGGTAGCCTAGTATGAACCCATTATGATACAGATTGTACAGGACACTACAGATAACCCCAAGGCTGTTGCAAATGATGGTAGTAAGCATGTTGTTGATTCCTGGATATGCTCCGGATCACACAGATATTACAAACAACATACCAGACACACACAGGTATGGCCAACATACATCCTGACATGTGCAGTGCAAACCACCCCCCCATAATGCCAAATACCTTCCCCAGCAGACTGCCGCCTCCCTGACATTATGTCACCCTTACCACAGGGTACGCACTCCAAAGAGCAGTGTACAACAACAGTGGGTGTTCCCAACAAAGGTGTCTCCTGAATGGATAGGAAAACAACCACCACAGAATCATGAGAGGTTTGGTCTGCACAGCTATGGAAAGGACCAGCATGTACCACAGACATAATGATATTGTGGATCTATTGACACCCGACCCTACCCAGTGTGGGTTTACAAAGTGCAGACCCCACCCCTAAACATGTGTGACTCAGTTGAAACAGTACTTGAAGTCAGTGATGAGGGCAATGTGGTCCACACAGTGTAGCCGGACCTTGCAAAGCCTTCTGTACAATACCCTATGTGTTCCGTATAGATTTGCTCACCAGCTGATATATACACCCCAATGTCATGGGAGGGGTTGCAAACCAGACCAACGACAGAACTGACATGGTCAGACATGCAGCAGCCATGTCAGACTACAAACCACATATAACAGGCATCCCACAAAGCTTGGTCCTGGGACCTTCACCATCTGGTATATATGCCCCATAGGTACAGGCCAACAAGTAAGGACTGTGCTGGAACATGTTTGTAGAGGACAACAAGCCGCCTGACATATCTGATACACCAGCTGACACAAGCATCCCATAAAAGGGCCACATAGAAACAGACAGCTGGTGCCATAGCCATGTCAGCATGTTAAATGGTGAAAACAGTATAGTCAGCCTCTGTGGATAATCCAGTAAGTGACCACCAATTCCCACATAGGTGTCGACCCATGACATACCTAACATGTAATGCCAGAATGGGGACACAAGGTGATAGATATCCTGCATTGGACAAAAATGTGGCTGTAGGGTTAACAGCAACAATCCATATACCAACCTAATCATGAGGGTTATGACATCTAGCTAAGGGAGGTCATTGTGGTTTTGCAGTTATCTTTCAGCAGCATTACAAATGACCACAACAGCGCCTGTGTGGTGTACCTCAGCAGATACATTCAGCAACTGTAAAGTCCACAACAGTACCTCACCAGGAGTATCAAAGAGCTGGAACACATGTAATGTGTCGCCTGATTAAACAGAATGCAGCTCCACACACTGCCATGTTGGCCACCCAGACACAAGCTGTGCCTGATGTAGAAAGCCATGTCCAAGCTGTCAGCAATGCACATGCCGCACCTTGTACAATGTGAATGGCAGGGAGATATGCACATGAGGGACCTGAACCCCAGCACTGACATACATAGGACAAGCTGTACTGCATTATCCATAACACAGAAGCCACCACCACGCATGAGTAAACTACCAGTACAGGTTATCCATAGAGTCACTCATTGATTCTACTCAACAGGGATCCTAACGAGTGGATGGGAGATGGTAGGTATACCCTGGGTATCAATGTTGTGTCACAGGTAGACAGAGGCACAGTATACAAAACAAGACATATGTCATGCCAAACTGCACTTATGATGTGTTGATGGACAAACACACTATCCAATAACCATTAGAAATGGCCTTGGGCACATCGGTAGTGTTTGCCAATGTACACCCATGTTGTGGAATACACTACTGCAGTTGGTTGAGGCCGTTGTAAGTAGTTCACATCTGAACATAATGCAACATGGTCAGATAGGTTCATAGGTTCATACTAGGCTATCTGCCCCAAGGCAGTTCTAAGCCTAGCCCAGAGTCTGGTTGCGACGCCACCCCTTATATGGAAACAGTACTGTGCCCATTAGTTTGACGTGCCTGTCTCCAGCAGTGACACAGTGACGATCCCGGGTAAACCTATGATTTCCCATCCACAGGTCAGGATACCTCTTGAACAGAGCCAGCAAGGTGCTGTGACTCACATGGACCGTGATTGTATTCCACAGCATAGGAGTCTCCGAGTGATAAATCCACCCTCCAACATGTCCAATGTACATCCCTGCTACGGTGTAAGTCACTTGCACTAGTGGTTCAGGTGGATCTGACGATTTTGAGGTGGAGCATGTCCATTAATCCCTGGTTGGACATGCTTGCATGTCATGCACATGTCACCTCTAAGCAGACAGTATGTGACTGAATAGAGCTGTAGTGTCTTCAATCTGGCAGCATATGACAGATGTTGGAGACCCTTTATCCTTTTGTTGGGGACATTCAGGGTCTCCCCACTTGCTGCAGATGTCAGGTGAGATACATCCAGATAAGGCAGTGTACCAGATCACCGGTCCGATAAGTGAAGAGTACAGGGGAACAATGACCCACTAGATCTGGATGTGGATCCCTTCCTGATCATGTGGACAATGTAGAAGGTCCTACTAGCCACTTTAGCAATGTGAGTGTCATCAGAACAGTGACTGTCAACCTGGGTCCCCAGGTCCATGATAACCTTCCCTGTGCTTAGAGGATTGCCACCTATATGGTAGCTTGGGGTTACCTTGCTTTCCCTGAAGGGTATGACTACACATGTTTTGCAAGTTGACTTCAGGCCATGGCTCTGGCACCAGCTATCAGTGTCCGTGAGCCCCTTCTGAAGGATATCCGTGTCTGATGCACTGTCCACTATGGCACCCAGTGTGCAGTCATCTGCAAACTTTGTCAGCCAAAGTCCTCCCATGTTGGACTGTACTTCTGAGAAGTAGATAACAAACAATAGGGGCCAAGGACTGAGCCCTGTGTGAGACCACATGTGACTGGCCTGGTGTCTGACATAGTGCCAGCAACTCTAACCCTGTGGGTCCTGTCCGTAAGACAGTTTGAAACCTGATCTTGTGACATATGGGTGTACATTTCTGTTGGTAGGGTTTCCTACAATACCTGAGTGGGGTATTGTGTTGAAAGTGTTTTCAAGGGCAAGGTAGGCTCTATGGACTGCCTTTCCCTCATCAATGGCCTTAGTTACTGTTTTGATAATGTCAACCAAGTACAAAAGGCATGACTTGCCCTTGATCAACACAAACTGGGACAGGTACAATGTCTGCATGTCCTCCATATCTTTCTTCATGAGCTCCATTATGATCCTCTCCATAGCTTTGCAGACTACACTTGTTGCTTATGGGGCAGTAATTACCAGAGTCCATAGAGGCACTGCCTTTAGGCAGACATGCACAACTGGACCCTAAAGAGGCTGTTGTGCACAGTATGGAAATGTAAATCAGTGATAGGACTAAAGCCCAGGATAATGTCCACCACAGTGAAAGTACTGAACCACTACACTATACAGTACAACAGTGCTAGGTCAGTATGAATGGATGTTAACAATTGTATGCAAAGTATCCCATGCAAAACCTGCAGGCACAGTATAATCCCTGTTGTGTTCACAGGAAGCATCTGGACAGTAACTACACAACATGTCACAGAACACACAACCTTAAACAGGAGTTAGTTTTGGAGTTCACACTCATCCACAACTGTGATGGGCTGCATAGTTCAACATATGGAAAGCTCACACTGGGCATGCTCACACACTTTGATAAATGAGACATCATTCACACAACATGCCATGGGAAGGCTGAAGTGGGCATGCTCACACACTTAGTTCAAATGTTCCTCTTAACAACTGTGAAAACACACCACAGGATGCACATTCCCCATTCCAAACAATGAAGATGTCAGCACCCTATAAGTAGATCAGTAGAAATGCTACCTCCCAGTAATCCGAATAGCGCGCCTGCTAATGCGCCTGTCTCTAGTGTCATAACATAGTTAGGTAGGGGTTTGAATCCAGCAAGTGGCATGTGTGTGTGTGAATGGGGTAAGTGTCTGTATAAGTGTGTATGAGACGCACATCCCTTTTGGCAACTGTGGAAACACACCACAGGAGCTCATTCCACTTTCTAAACACTGATGATGTCAGCACCCTATAAGTAGATCAACTGAAATGAAATCTCCTAGTAATGTGAATAGCGCCGCTAATGCGTCCGTCTCTAGTATCATAACATAGTTAGGTAGGGGTTTGAATCCTGCTACGGGAATGTATGTGTGTTAGTATGAGTGGGGTTTGTGTGTGTGCATAACGCTGTGGAGGGAAGGTGCCTTTGCCAACTGGGAGAACACACTACAGGGTGCACATCCCTCTTCGTAAACACAGATGATGTCAGCACCCTCTAAGTACAGCATTGGAAAAGATTGCTCCTACTAATGCAAATAGCACACTCTGCTAATGTGTCTGCCTTTAGAGTCATAACACATCTAGGTAGGGGTTTGGACCTTGCAAATGGAAAGTATGCGTTTTACTGTGGGTGGGGTTGGTGTGTGTGCACAATGGCGGGGTGGGATGTCTCTTTTGCCAAATGGGGCTATGCACTGCAGGGTGCACATTTCCTTAACAAACAGTGATGTTGACAGCACCCTGTACAAACAGAACAACAACACAGAAGGTGTTGTTACCAATGATGCATGTAAGGTTACACTTCAAGTAATGTCCACAAAACAAAGTAGGATAAACAAATGCTCCTTTTACTCTATCCAAACAACATGGCAACAGACAACTGACACTACTCAGTATAGTGCTACATGCTACTGTAACATGCAGATGTACCAGAATATACCTAGATAGTGTTTTGAAGCCTGAATGTGGCAAGTGTGTGGATGTGTTATGTTACTGTGTGTGCATTTCCGCATGGAAAACATGTTTGAGATATTGGCAATATTGTTGCAGACAGTTTAGGTGCAGATATCCCCCCCCATTCTCCTACACAAGTGGAATTAGTTATCACAGATGACTGTAACCTCCCTATCCTCTCACATGTCCAGGTGAGGGCCACCCTCAACATTGCAGGACACATAGCATCACTGTTACAGAATGGTATCCCTGGATGTGTGCTACATTCACCCCAGGAGGACATGGCACCACATTACAGACTGATATTACTCCCTGGCCATACTACAGGATGTGTACCTGAAGAGTGCCATACATACACAGTGGTCCCACACCAATGAGGAGTAACCTCTACTGACCCTGGTATCTACTGCATCATATGCACAACTGGCCTTCTGTTCTAAGCTACGGAAGTGTCACGATGGGCAACATGTACAGCAATATTACATATGTGTATATTTCAGGACTATGCACACAAAACCTATCTCATGGACAGAGCTATAGATAGTGAACTATGATACATTTGAGGTGTCACAGTAAACACAGTATTAACCTGCTACTTTGCATTACCTGTGTTTGTGGCAGCTGTTGCTGTGTCAGTGGTGCTTGCTTGCTGCTTGCTGTTTGCTACTCATGGTTTTGCTGCTGGCTGTCTGTATATTTTCTTTTCTCTCTCTCTCTCTCTCTCTCTCTTTCTCATTAGGTTTGTGCAATGACTGTATTGCATGAGTGGAGTGTGGGTACTGAATGCTTTTGTAGGTATCTGCATAGGTCCATGTGATGGCCCCTGCACTAATTGTAAGGCAGCATTTGCTAATTGCATGCAGCCAGGTGTGTGTTGATTGCATGTCTCACTGTGATTTCAGGACACTGCTATAAAAAGGTATGTGAGATAGGCGTAGCCCTTTCAGATTGTAGGGCGTGGACGATGCTGGTATGCTGTTGACAGTGTTCTGTGAGTGTGAAGGTTAGTATGGGAATCCAGTGATTTGGCCATTAAAACTTTGCCTCACATGCTTTGGATGGTACATCTCCTATATTGCCTTTATACTAATTCCTACTATTGACTGTTATATTTATTTTAGCAGAGTGTTTTTGTATGGCTGTCATGGCTTAGTGGTAGGTCATACAGACTAATGTTACCAAGGTCCTGGGTTCGAGACTGGCAGTGGGAATTTATTTTTGTCTCCAGACTTTCAAAATGAGTACAAGACATGTCAATCAAAGTGCCATAAAGGCACTTTTAAGCACTTTAAACCAGGTCTGCACTCGTTAGCATGAATGAAGAAGGAGGCGTGCCCAGTATGGCCTGGCCTTGGCAAAGAGGCAACGATAGCACATATGCTTGGACAGTAGGAACACTGGGACTGATACCCGCCCTGACTCACTCATACAGTAACAGGGATGCCTAACATGACACAACCTGCTTCCAAACGTACAGGGAGTGTAGTATGTGTATCCGACAGAGGTGGCCCTGCAGCACCACCTGAGGCATGAATGCCATGTGTTAAGTAATGTAATATCATGTACAATATGCACACCTGAGGACCCCAACTAACATCCATATCCACTCATATGACCCTGTGGAAACAGCTGCACATCATACAGTGATGTACATGTGCAAACACATGGAACAAGATACAAAATGAGGGTGACTAGCAATACATAGCATGGATAACCACACACCCATGTTTGTACCACAACAAGAAGCAACATGGAATAGCCATGGTCAAAACCAATGGCTAAAACCGACTACTACTATATAGCTTGCTGCAGACCACTGTCCTAATAGCAGGAACTGCCCAAGGCCTATGTTCACAGGTTCATACTAGACTATCTGCCCTAGGGCATTTATAAGCCTAGCCCAGAGTTTTGTGGCTTCTGCCACCCGTGCAAGTTGATGGATAATATGCCCATTATTTTGCTGTGCCTCTGTCAAGCAGTGATACTGAGGTTATCCCTGGGGTATACCTGCAATCTCCCATCCATTGGTCACAATCTCACTTGAACAAAGCCAGTGAGGTGCTCAGCCTCACATGTACCAGGATGTTGTTCCACAGCATATGGACTCTCTGGGTGAGGAATCTGTCCCTTCAGCACATCCTATTAATATCTGTGTTGAGGTTTAGGTCTCCTGCCCTTGTAGTTCTGATGGATGTACAGGTCTTGAGGTGAAGCATGTTCATTAATCCTGGGTTGGACATAGTCTTGTATGTCAGGCACAGGTCACCTCTGAGCAGACAGTGTTTACTGAATACAGCTGGAATTCCTTCAGTCGGGCAGCATAAGAAATATGTTTGAGACCCTTTCACCTCCTGTCGAGGAATATGTGGGCCCATCCAATCTGAATGGGGCATTGTATGCAATCATTGGTCTGATGAGTGATGAGTACAGGGAACAGTGACCTCCCTTGATCTAGATGTGAATCACTGCATGATGAGGTGGCCAATGTAGAAGGCCTTCCAAACTACCCTGGCAATGTGAGTGTCAAACAAAATGTCACTGTCAATCTGGGTGCCCAGGTCCCTGATAACGCACATTGTGCTTAGAGGATTGCCACCTAGATGGGAAGTAGTGGTAACCTTGTTCTTCCTGAAGGGTATGGCTATGCATTGTTTAGTGTGTAATGCAAGGCCATGGCTGTGGCACCAGTTAGCCGCCTCTATGAAACCCTTCTGAAGGATGTCTGTGTCAGATGGGTTTCCAACTATGCTTCCCAGTTTGCAGTCATCTTCAAACTTTGTCAGCCATAATCCTCCTGTGCTTGCTCGCACTTCTGAAAAGTAGATACTGAACAAATGTGGGCCCAGGACTGAGCCCTGTGGGACACCACTTGTCACAGCTCTGGAGTGTGAACTGGCACCAGCAACTTTGACCCTGTGTGTTCCATCACTTAGCCAGTTTGCAACCCATGCTGTGATGTATGGGTTCACAATTAAGCTGGTGATGTTTTCAATGATACCTGAGTGGGGTATTGGTCGAAAGCCTTTGCCAGGTCAAGGTAGGCTGTGTGGACTGCCTTGCCCACGTCAATGGCCTGGGTGAGTGTTTTGAGAAAGTCAACCAAGTTTAAAAGGCATGATCTGCCCTTGACAAAGCCAAACTGGATTGGACCCAATGTCTGCAAGTCCCCTATGTCTTCATTTAGAATTCCCATTATGATCCTCTCCATAGCCTAGCAGAACAGGCTTGTCAAGGGGATGGGATGGTAGTTTCTGGGGTTGGTGGAGGCACCACCTTTGTGAGGTGGGTCCACCATTGATGTATGCCACTCCTTGGGAACATATCCTGAGGTGAGGCTAAGATTAAACAGCTGCCCTAACTGCGGGTGTAATTACTCATTGAGTTCATGGAGCACACAACTGGGGACACCATCAGGTCCCATGGATAAAGTGTTTTCTGCCTTGGATTGAGCAGTTCCCACCCCAGCAGTGGAGATGTTTGGGCTACAATCCTCTGGTACATACCCCCAGTTGGGGAGGGGAGAAATCTGCACTGAACCTGTCAGCCAGTATGTTGCCAATGTCTGTAGGTGCAGTGATATCAACATCATTCTGAACTAAGTCTGAGCATATCTGGGAGTTTCCTCCCAGGTTTCAAACATAGGTATAAAAGGCCTCATGATTGTCCCTGGAGTCCTGAGTGGGTTTACTCTCTAAACATGCCTCGGATGATTGTATTGGGGAACCCAGTGTTTTACTCACAATGAGCAGGGGTGTCTTCCCCCATACGGATTACACTCTATCTTGTAGTAGCTCCTTCCTTGTGTTGTACAGCTTGTTTATGGCTAGGGTCCACCAGACTGGATGCTTGCCTGTGGTACAAAGAGTCATTATTATTTTGGATTGCCTGAACCATGCAGTCCTGGAGGTGCTGGTAGAAGGCATTTCTAAGTGATACAGTGGCTTGGGTAATGGTGTCCGCTGGCCTGGGGGCCTTGAAAGAGACCACACCAGTGCTCAGAAATGTGAAGTCGGCATTTGACAAGGTCTTCACCGCTTTTTCCCATCTGGGGTGTGGGTGGGATGTGGACTCCCACTGAGAGTAGTCCATGATCTGACCTCACCAATGATGGGTATACATCTGGTGTTGAACAGTGTGACCCCATGTTTGTGATGATGTGTTCTAGTATGTTGCCTCCACTTGAGGGGATTGGGACCAGTTGTTCCATGGCATTTCAGTGTATGAACTCTTGGAACCTTTGTGTTAGAGTGTTGTGGCATGATTAGTGATCCCAGTCTATATGTGGATAGTTGGAATCACCCAGTAGGATGGTGTTTGGAGATACATTTATCCCCTTCAGTGTTTGCAGGATAGCTGTGTGAGGTACCTGAGTTTGAGCGGTGGCATGTAACATGCTACAAACTGCAGAGCAGTCTTGCCTACGGTCACTGGCACCTGGATGGTCTCCGATGCATAGTGTGTTGCCACCAACCATGAGGTGAGGGTGTCCTTGATGAATATGGACACCCACCATCCTTCTTGTTGTTGTCGGGATGCTGGTGCCGGAATGCATGAGATGAGGTAACACCCGATAGTGCTGGGGTGCTGTCAGAAACTGTGAACCAGGTTTCAGGCACAGCACAGACATCAATGTGCTACATACTGAGAAGGGCATAGAGTGTGTGCAGCTTGAGGTAGAGACCTTGGGCATTGAGCAGCATCAGCCGTAGTGTCTTTCCTTTACTGTGTTCTAGGGTGGTAGGTGTAGAATCCTGTTTCCAGTTGTGATTGTATGGTCCATGCTGTCTGACATCTAGCTAAGGGGAGGTCATTCTGGTTTTGCAGTTATCTTTCATCAGCAGTAGAAATGACCACAACAGCCCCTGTGGTGTGTACCTCATGCACACACATCCAGCACCTGTAAAGTCCACAACAGTACCTCACCAGGAGTATGACAGAGCTGGAACACATGTAATGTGTAGTCTGATTAAACAGAGTGCAGCTCCACACACTGCCATGCTGTCCACCCAGATGCAAGCTGTGCCTGATGTAGAAAGCCATGTCCAAGCTGGAATCAATGCACATGCTGCACCTTGTACAATCTGAATGGCAGGTAGCTATGCACATGAGGGAACTGAACCCCAGCACTGACATATATAGGACAGGCTGTACTGCATTATCCAAAACACAGAAGCCACCCCCACACATGAGTAAACTACCAGTACAGGTTGTCCATAAAGACACTGGTTGAGTCACCTCAACAGGAATCCTAATGAGTGGATGGGAGATGGGAGGTTTACCCTGGGTATCAATGTTATGTCACAGGTAGACAGAGGCACAGTATACTAAACAAGACATATGACATGTCAAACTACGCTTACAATGTGTTGATGGACAAACACATTCTCCGACTAGCATTAGGTCAAGATACCTCTTGAACACAGCCAGCAAGGTGCTCTGCCTCAAATGGACCAGGATTGTATTCCACAGCATAGGAGTCTCCGAGTGATAACTCCATCCCTACAACATGTCCAACATACATCCCTGCTAAGGTGTCAGTCACCTGCACTAGTGGTTCAGGTGGATCTTCTGAGTCTGAGGTGGAGCATGTCCATTAATCTCTGTTTGGACATGGCCTCGCATGTCAGGCACATGTCACCTCTAAGCAGACGGTATGTGAGTGAATAGAGTGTGAGTGTCTTCAATCTGGCAGCATATGACAGCTGTTGTGGTTCCTTGATCCTTTAGGTGGGGACAGTCAGGGTGTCTCCAATTGCTGCAGATGTTGGGTGAGATACAGCCAGAATAGGGCATTTGACTTGATCACCGGTCTGATAACTGAAGAGTACAGGGGAACAATGACCCACTAGATCTGGATGTGAATCCCATCCTTATCAGGTGGGCAATGTAGAAGGTCTTCCTAGCCACTTTAGCAATGTGAGTCTGAGAAGAATGGCGACTGTCAACCTGGGTCCCCAGGTCCGTGATAACCTCCTCTGTGCTTAGAGGATTGCCACCAATATGGTAGCTTGGGGTCACCTTGCTTTTCCTGAAGGGTATGTCTACACATGTTGTGCACTCTGACTTCAGGCCATGGCCCTGGCACCAGCTATCAGTTACTGTGAGTCCCTTCTGAAGGATATCTGTGTGTGATGCACTGTCCACTATGGTGCCCAGTGTGCACTCATCTGCTAACATTGTCATCCAAAGTCCTCCCATGTTGGCCTGTTCTCCTGGGAAGTACATGACAAACAATGGTGGCCAAGGACTGAGCCCTGTGTGACACCACCTGTGACCAGCCTGGAGTCTAACATAGTGCCAGCAACTCTAACCCTGTGGGTCCCGTCCTTAAGCCAGTTTGCAACCCATCTTGTGACATATGGGTTTACATTTCAGTTGTGAGGGCTTTCCACAATACCTGAGTGGGGTATTGTGTTGAAAGTGTTAGCAAGGCCAAGGTAGGTTGTATGGACTGCCTTTCCACAACAATGGCCTAAGTGACCAATTTGAAGATGTCAACCCAGTACAAAAGGCATGATCTGCCCCTGACCAAGCTAAAATGGGATGGGTACAATGTCTGCATGTCCCCTATATCTTTGTTTATGAGCTCAATTATGATCCTCTCCATAGATTTGCAGACTACACTTGTTAAGCTTATGGGGCAGCAATTAACAGGGTCTGTAGAGGCACTGCCTTTGTGCAGATGTGCACAACTGAACCTTAACCAGCCTGTTGTGCACACTATGGAAATGTAAATCAGTGATAGGACTGAAGCCCAGGATACTGACCACCACAGTGAAAGTACTGAAACACTACACTAGACAGTGCTACAGTGTTAGGTCAGTATGAACGGATGTTGACAATTGTGTGCAAAGTATCCCATGCAAAACCTGCAGGCACAGTATACTCCCAGTTTTGTTCACACAAAAAGCATTCGGACAGTAACTACACAACATGGCACAGAACACACAACCATAAACTGGAGGTATTTGTTGAAGGTCACACTCATCCACAAATGTGATGGGCTGCAGAGTTCAACATATGTAAAGCCCACACTGGGCATGCTCACACACTTAGATAAATGAGACATCTTTCACACAACATGCCACAGGAAGGCTGAACTGGGCATGCTCACACACTTGGTCCAAATGTTACCCCTAGCAAATGTGAAAACACACCAGAGGATGGTCGTCCCCTTTCTAGACACTGATCATGTAAGCACCCTATAAGTATATTGGAGAAAAGGATTCTCTCAGTAATCCGAATAGCGCCGTGCTAATGCGTCCGTCTCTAGTGTCATAACATAGTTAGGTAGGGGTTTGAATCCAGCAGGTGGCAAGTGTGTGTGAAGGGGGTAAGTGTGTGTGTATGAAAGAAACATCCCTTTGGCAACTGGGAAAACACACCACAGGATGATCATTCCACTTTCTAGACTCTGATGATGTCAGCACCCTATAAGTATATTGGAGAAAAGGATTCTCTCAGTAATCCGAATAGCGTGCCGTGCTAATGCGTCCATCTCTAGTGTCATAACATAGTTAGGTAGGGGTTTGAATCCAGCAGATGACAAGTGTGTGTGAAGGGGGTAAGTGTGTGGGTATGAAAGAAACATCCCTTTTGGCAACTGGGAAAACACACCACAGGATGATCATTCCACTTTCTAAACTCTGATGATGTCAGCACCCTATAGTATATCAGGGAAAGGACTTTCCCCAGTAATGCGAATAGCGCTGTGCTAATGCGTCCGTCTCTAGTGTCTTAACATAGTTAGGTAGGGGTTTGAACCGCAGATGACAAGTGTGTGTGAAGGGGTAAGTGTGTGGGTATGAAAGAAACATCCCTTTTGGCAACTGGGAAAACACACCACAGGATGATCATTCCACTTTCTAAACTCTGATGATGTCAGCACCCTATAAGTATATCAGGGGAAAGGACTTTCCCCAGTAATGCGAATAGCGCGCTGTGCTAATGCGTCCGCCTCTAGTGTCTTAACATAGTTAGGTAGGGGTTTGAATCCGGCAGATGACAAGTGTCTGTGAAGGGGTAAGTGTGTGGGTATGAAAGAAACATCCCTTTTGGCAACTGGGAAAACACACCACAGGATGATCATTCCACTTTCTAAACTCTGATGATGTCAGCACCCTATAAGTATATCAGGGAAAGGACATTCCCCAGTAATGCGAATAGTGCGCTGCGCTAATGCGCCGGTCTCTAGTGTCTTAACATAGTTAGGTAGGGGTTTGAACCGCACATGACAAGTGTGTGTGTAGGGGGTAAGTGTGTATGATTGATATATCCCTTTGGCAACTGGGAAAACACACTACAGGATGCACATACCCATTTCTAAACGATATCACAATTATGTATGGCTTTTGATTACAGACATGCCATGTGTGTTGTGCACACACAGAATGCCCATGTATGTGGGTTGTCCCTCACAATAATGCATGACATTGATTACACCGGTTATGGCAATGAACACATGATGTATGTGTGTGCCAAATACACATATGTACCTGTGACTTTCAATAGTTACCATGTGTGATGCCTGCCACATGTGAATACATGGTATTTGCACAGGGTAACATTATGACCGTGGTCTTCTGTGCAGATGCTGCATGTGGGATGTGTATATACAGTGTGAGATGTAGATGCTATCAGCCTAGTAGTGAGGGATGCACACCTGGTCTGGGGCATAAGGTCTACATGTTGTTAATGTACAGGAGCTGCATGTTTTCACCTGTTGTGGGAGTGGTAAGACAGTATTCCATAGCAATGCAGTGACTGCATGCTAAGAACCATTCAGCTAGGGTGTTGTAGATACACTTATTCATTAGCATTCAGTAATTTGTCGGAATCCCTGGTGAGGGTCTGATGCCAACCAAGGTCAGGGGTCTACCAGCCTGTGTCACTTGCTCAGTGATCCCTTCCATGTTCCCTATCACGTATCCCAGTGAGCTTACATCCCACATCAGCTGTGGTGGCATGGACAATGACTGAGTCATATGTGTCCATGCATCTGACTGACTTGTATGTTGTTGTTACAGTTTGGCCATGTGTTTCCATCTCATACATGTGATGTACATCAATGGGTAGGGGATAGGGTTGACTGTGTACATGTGGCAGCTGTGTCATTACTACATGTCACACATATTCCACAACTGTACCATAGAGGTGACTGACAACTGTCCTTTGCACATGCTACCGGAGTATTGAGATTACATTGGTGATTGACAGCACATAGGGCCAATGGTGAAAAAGAGACATAGGTCCATAGGTTCGTACAGGGATATCTGCCCAGGGCATGTATCCACCTAGCCAGAATGTGCGTGCCTTTCAACATGCATTGTGAATCTGTCTTGCTATGCCCTTTTCCAAGGTTAGTATACTGTGCCTCTTTCTCACAGTGACACATAAGTGATACCCAGGGTAACCCTACAATGTCACATCCAGTCATTAATATCGCCTTGAGGATAGTCACTGAGTCAGTCCGCCTAACCTCTATTGGGATAATAATCAGGAATGAAGGGTGCCTCTGAGTTGTGAATGTGCCCCTCCACCATGTCCTATGTATATCACTCCTGAAGTTCATGTATTTCCAGCGTGTATCCTGGTGGGATCTGGATATTCTGAGATGCAGCATGGCCATTACGTGAGGGTATGACCTGGCCTTCTATGTAAGGCACAGATTGCCTATGAAGAGGCAGTATGTCACTGAGTAGAGCTGCTGCTACTTTAACCAGTCAGTATGTGGCATCTGTTTGAGCACTTTGATCCCCTTGTCGAGGTACATATGTGGTAGCCCCAGTTGCTGCAGGTGTCTGGTAAGGTGCATGCCGACAGGTTCATCATAGTCAATTATGGGCATGATGAGGGATGAGTAAAGGGCACAATGTCCTCCCCTGGCCTACATGTGGATCCCATGATGATGTGGCCCATATCACATGCTTACCTAACCACTTTGTCCATGTTGTTGTCAAATGGTAGGATGCTATCAACCATGCACCCCAAGGTCCATAATTCCTAGGTCTGCACTTACTGGATTAACACATATGTGGTACATTGTGGTCATTTACTGTTTGACAAAGGGGATGACTATACTCTTTCTGTCATTCATGTTGAGGCCATGGCTGTGGCACAAGTCGTGTGTTTGCAAGAGTCCCTTTTGGAGGATGCGTGTGTTAGCTGTTGAGTTGATTATGGTGTTCGGTCTGCAGTCACCTGTGACGTGCTGAGCCACAGTACTTCCATGTTGGCCTGTACCTATGACAAATATATAATGAACATGACAGCCCCTAGGGCTTTGCCTTGTGGGACACCACTTGTACCAGGTTGGAGGCTGACATGGCTCCAGCAATTCTACCATGTGTGTTCTGCCCTTGAGCCACTGTGCAATACCCATAGTGACATAGGGGTTAATATGTACACTGGTGAGCTTCCCTAGAATGCACAAGTGGGGTATTGTATCCAAGGCTTATGCAAGGTCCAGGTAGGCTGTGTGGACCTCCTACCCCTTGACAGTGGCCTTGGTGACTGTTTCAAACAAAGCAAACAGGTTTGATAGGCAGGATTTGCCATTGACAAAGCCAAACTGTGTATGGTGACATGTCTGTAGGTCCACAATATCTAGATATGTGAGGTTCTTGATGATTCTTGCCATAGCTTTGCAGACAAAGCTAGTCAGACATATGGGGCGAGTAGTGTCCAGGATCCGTGACGGCACCACCTGCATGTTGAGGGACCACTGTTGCTGTATGCCACTCTCTGGTCACATATCATGTATTAAGGCTGGGATTGAACAGTGGTGTTATGTCTGGGTGTAGCTCTTCTTGTGGTTCATGTAGGACACAGCCTGGGACACTGTCTGGTCCCATTGATGCAGTGTTTACTGCTTTGGGAAGGGCATCTCTTACCTGAGCATCTGTGATGTCAGGGGAAGCACTGTGATGCGAGACATATGTTCCCTTTGGTGTGGTGGGGAGAGAAGGCAGCATTGAACCTGTCCACTAGGATGATGGCAATGTCTGTGTGTTTTATATTTTGTGTGACATATTGTATTACCTCTGAGCATATCTGGGTAGTACCACCCAGGTTACTAACATAACTACAGGCAGCCTTGTGATTATCCTCAGTGGCTTGTGGAATCCTCTCTCAAAGATGGCCTTAGACAATCATATGGGTGCCTGTAGTTGTCTTCCAATACTCATCAGTGGTGCCTTCACATTTTGGGAGGTTGTTGTATCATGTAGTGGCGCCATCCTTCTATTGTATAGTGTGTTTATGGCTGGTGTCCGCGCCCAGGACATCTGCCTTTGGAGAATTGGGTCATGCTTTCATATGTGGCTTCATGATCCATGCATTCCTGAATGTGTCCACAGAATGCCTCTATACAGGTATCTGCAGTCTGGTCCATATTTTCAACAGGCCTTGGGCCTTTGAAGGTTTCCACATCATTTATGAGGGGTGTGCACTTGCTTGACATGAGCTGTTGACAGACGTGCCGGCCTCCAGACAGAGCAAGGGAGGGTCACAGTCAGCTACCTGTTGGGACGCACCTCCCTGGACCACATGGAAAGAGACACAGAGGAGCTCTTACAGCACCCTCTCAAACTCAGGTCTCCCACACAGCCTTCATGCTGACACAGGAGAGTTTAGATTACTCTGCAAACACCATCATACTGGGTGATGCCAGCTACCCAAACATAGACTGTGTACATTACACAGGCCACAATACCCAAGCTCTAAGATTCCCATTGATCAGACATTCTTTGGCTATGGAACAGGTAACCAACCTTCCCACAAGAGGGGCAGATATACTAGAGCTGATCTTTACAAACATGAGTAAAAACTAATCACCACTGGGAGTATATCCTCATTGTTGCAATCAAACCATATACTAATCACACTGGTGTTCTGGATCCCCACATATGCAAACCTCCAACACATCGATGTGTGTGTGTGGGAAATGTCCCTATTAGCAACCGTGACAGTATCGCACAGGATGCAGATCCCCTTTGAAATAGTGATGATGTCAGGACTGTATAACTATATCACCTGTAGTAAAGTCCTCCAGTAATTTGCATAGCGCCTGCTAATGTGTCTTTCTTCAGTGTCATAACGTAGTTAGGTGGGGGTTTGAATCCTGCAAAGGGAATGTATGAGTGTGGTTTATGTGTGTGCACTATGCTGGGAGGGTTAACTGCCTTTGCCAACTGGGAGAACACACTACAGGGTGCACATCCCTCCTCCTACACACAGATGATGTCAGCACCTCTAAGTACAGCATTAGTAAAGGTTTCTCCAACTACTGCAAATAGCACACTCTGCTAATGTGTCTGTTTCTACTGTCATTGCACAGTTAGGTGTGGGTTTGAATCTTGCAAATGGAAAGTATGTGTTTTACTGTTGGTGGGGTTAGTGTGTGTGCACAATGATGGGGTGGGATGTGGCTTTTGCCACATGGGGCTATGCACTGCAGGGTGGTCATTACCCTTAACAAGCAGTGATGTTGATAGCACCCTATACAAACAAAACTACAAAACAGAAGGTGTTGGTACTGATAACACATGTAAGGTAACACTTGTTCAAGTAATGTCCACAAAACGGAGTAGGATAATAAAACAATTCTTTTATTCTATACAGACAACATGACAACAGACAACTAAGTGCCAGTACTCAGTATAGTGTTACATGCTACTTGAACATGCACATGTACCCGAATATACCTAGATAGTGTTCTGAAGCCTGAATGTGGCAAGTGTGTGGATGTGGGATGTGTCTGTGTGTGCATTTCCGCATGGGAAGCATGTTTGTTGTGGCAATCAGGGTACTACAGTACCTGATGCACATTACATCTTCCAAATGATGAGGTTGCCTGCACCCTGTGAGTACAGGTAGAGAAGGGGATGCCAGTAGTAAACAACATAGTGCACTTCTGAAATGTGTACCTGTCATGTATCAACAGCTACTCATGTAGGGTGATAAATAATGGGAATGGCAGGTGAGCGTGTGCATGTGTGTGGG
Organism: Protopterus annectens; assembly: GCF_019279795.1. Lineage (NCBI taxonomy): Eukaryota > Metazoa > Chordata > Ceratodontiformes > Protopteridae > Protopterus > Protopterus annectens. Next base: position 493,377,546 of record NC_056726.1, read on the forward strand.
TAGCAGGGTGTGTATAAATGCATGTGTGACAGAACAGATACATGTAGCTGAATCTACATAACAGCACAAGATGCACATTGCCATAGTCAATGTTAGCATGTGATGGTGTGCTGCAGGTACACTTTGTTAAGTAGTATGGGTGCAGATAACAATTGAGGACATTCATACAGTTACTGCAGCAGGACTGATGGGATATACACACATTTATACTGCAACACACAACAGTTACCAACATGTTACTACTTATACACATCTATAGTCACCCTGTGCATCAGCAACGTGTTTACCTTTACCTGCACCGATGTTGTAGTATGCAGGAGGTGGCACAGTGTCATCATATGCACAGGGTGTGGGTTAGATATGCCCAAGCCGCCACTGGTAACACCAATTGACATGTGTGTGTATGTGTGTTTGTGAGGGGCAGCAGTACAGGGTGGACCGTTGTTGGTGCAGTGTGTGTGTGTATGTGTTTGCCCTAGGTGTTAGGTTTCTGCATGTGTGTAAGCACGCACACAGTCCCACATAATGGCTGCCATGTACAGGGTTTTGTGGACAGCCACAGACTGCACCTGTCAGGTCATCCAAATCAGTGTCTGTGGGCACGGACACGGTACCTGTGCCTGGCAGGGTGCTACGGGTCAGATCCGTACTAACCCAGACTGGGTACTGTCATCGGAAGCAGGGGTGTGTTGACTGGACACAGTTCCCTGTTGGGACTGTCCAGAGCCACGCACGGCACGTGGTCTCCTGGGGCGCCTGGATGACAGCACAGACCCAGCATTGCTGGGGCTGGTGCTGGCACTTGAGGCGCCGAGTGGGCCCGTTGTCGCCCGCGCCACTGCCAGCTGGTGCTCTTGCTGGCATACGGCCACGCCGACGCCGCAAACGCACACCATCGCCTCTGGCCCATGGACATCTGGTTGTGGAGCAGCTGTTGTATGCCCTCACAACGCCTGTCAACGACATCTGTGAAGTTACGGATAGCATTCGCAACATCATGCATGCCGGCTGTCATGGCTATGCGACATGCTCTCAGCTCCCTCAGACCCTGTCTGGTGTACCTTTCCATACGTGCCTGTGCCTGCATGACAGTTCTAAACATAGTGGAGGTTGACATACCTCCCTGGGCACGCCGGCCAGAGGCAGTACGGCCACGGATGCCCCCCCGAGAACCCATGGGCGACTGTCTGCGTGGTACCATTGGAGGCCTCTGCACATGGCTGCGTTGTGAGGATGCATGTGCCACAGGTACCACATTACCCTGATCTATGCCCACTGCTGACTGTCCATCACCTAGGGACAATGGTGATAAAGGATGTAACGGCAGGATGACTGTGCGCATTGACGGGTTGAAAGCTGTGTACTGTCAATTGGCTGACCAATGGCGGACCCAGACACACCTTCCTGCACCATTACAGACATTTCATCATCATCAGTACCTGGGGCACAAGATTCAGGTTCCCTGCTGCAGGTCACCAGAGCAGCACCAGAACCTACGGGAGGAAAACATGGAACACAGATTACAGTCTCAATACATATTTGAAAGAGATGCACTTCAATACTAATGCACACATTCAGAAATGGACACATGCACTCATGGACACTAACACACATGCACACTTGGGCACAGGCACACTTGCACACATGCACACCCCACAGTAAACACACACATCAATACCGTGTTACACTACTCAATTTACTACCTGTCAATTACAGTTATTGTGGACACAGTCACCAGCATGTCTACTACAGAGTTACACTACTCTTCCTAGTTTTATAAATTGTTTTACAGATACTGTTAAAAAGACTCACCAGCATGTATGGCCTGCCTCGCTGATACATGGGAGGGACCTGGAAGTGTGAAGAGAGTAATGTCAGTGGGCACATGTGTGCCATTTGTTTTGCACATGATACAGTACAGTAGTACACTAGTTCCCTTATACACATCAGCTGCACATCATGTCTGTATATATATCATGATGACAGATACATACCACATGCACACCTTATGCGTGCATGAAGTAACAGCGTACAGAACAGTCATATGTACATACCAGGAGTTAACTCTAATCTCACCCTTACCTCTCTTCAAACAACAACTCAAATTGTACTTCCAAAACCACTGGCTTTGTTCTTCTTGGAGTCCAGGCTAACATCCCTCTCCCTACGCTCTCTTCACCTTTAACCCCTCATTGTGCATAGAAACTAGCTTCTACCCTGTTTCTTTCACCTTGATGTCCTTCTATGCTCTGACCTACTTCTCCCATCCCTCCCACCTCCTCTTGACTGTCTTCCTTGTTTTCCTCACTTCCCTTCTTGACTCCTGCCTCTTCCATATCATTGTATCTGTCATACTCCTTCTACTTCTCTACCCTTCTGAGCCCTAACTATTATGTATATGGCTTTTGCCTTATTGCATAACCATTATGCTTTAGGTAGGATTGCTTTGAAACCAACAGTACATTGTGTATGACTCTAAACTGTTTGACTTCCTTACATGTATGTTTATTTAATTAACAGGCTGGTGTACAATTCTATTATGTTGGCTGTCTGTATTGACAACTTGTCTGTCTGCCTTTATTACGCTATGTGTGGAGCTTTTCTCCACAGGCCTCTACTGAAAATGAACTCATATCCAGCTAGACTATCTGGGTCAACAAATGTAAAAGTAATAACAATAAATGAATATGGCATCTTACCTGCACGCCGCTGTCTTGCTGCTGTGTGGATCCAACCTCCATCAGGATGCATGATGTTTGCTGTTGTTCTGGGGCTGGATCCACAACACTTAGCAGTAGCCCCTCCTGTCTGGTGAGGGGGGGATGTGTGGCCACCCCCCCACCTGTGGCAGCCTGTTGCCTGCGGATATCTGCAGCACGCTGGCGGACATTCCTTATCAAATCACTGCAGTGATGTCTCACCTGCTCATATGTCCTATCATGCATGCCAACATCATTTATCCTGCTAACGAGGCTTTGCCACAGTGCAGACCTCTCCTGCTGATTCTGGGTGGTGCGTGAGAACAGGATGGCATAGTCACGCACCAGGCTCTGGTGGATCACGCCATCCTCTGCAGCAGAGTACACAGGATTTCTTTTAGGTGCCATGTCTATCTGGAAAGGTACACAAACAGGTTATCAGCATAGTATCTCAACAATACATGGTACACATTCTATACAGGGTGTGTTAACTTCTACTTATTACTGATTGGTTAAAACCTGATTACAGTGTAGCTATCATTCTATGTCATTTGTACTAAGTACTTGGCCTTCAGACCAGTTGTTTTACATTAGGGAGGTTGGTGGCAAGCACTGTGGTGGCAGGACACATATCTTTCATCCATTGAAGTTGGGAACTGCTGATTGTGGGCCCAGTGTACAAGTGTATTACTTGGTATGGGCAGTTGTCCTTTAGGCCAGTTATTTAACATTAACGAGGTTTGTGGTCTGCACTCATGTGTGACAATAGGCTGTACTCTGCCATTCATAGCTGGGGACATCTGGTATCAGGTTTATAGTGCCTGCATATCTGAGCTGTATCTTACTGACATTGCTACACCTTGTTTGTTGTAGCAAACACTACATCCAGGCCTCCTGCATCTACCTTTGTTTATATGCTTGTTATCTGTTAGCTTGTTATTTCACTGGTATGCTACTTCCACATAGTACACATCTTTGCAACACATCTGTGACTCACTACTGTTATCTGCATTGCTTACTGTACGCATTTCCATGTTACACATGACAGCAAGTGACTGCTTGTCATTGTTGCATTTACTTCATTGTGACACATTGCACTTAGGTTACCTGGCATTTGCTCACTGACGCTTTTATATCAGTCAGCAGTTGTAGGTAATGTCAGTACACCCTCACTCCCCACTGGACCTTGTTTTCAATCATTACTGATTACAGAGTTCACAATAGTATTCTAGCATGTCCAGAGGTCAGTTGTCAGTTCCCTCCTCAGTCCAGCTGGTGAGTGTGGTACTCCAGAGACAATGTTAGAACAGATGCATGTACACAGACAACCCTCCTCCTAACGACAAATTCAAACTCATGTGAGTGATGCAACCATATACCAGACTGGAGGCTAGGCTCTGTCTACTCAATACCGCCATAACCAGTCACGTGGCAAAGGGGATCACTCACTACACTTCCAGTCTCACGAAGACCTAACACAACAGCGGACCTAACACATGATCACACATGATCATACTTGTAGGCTCAGACCACAGCTCTGCCTATGCAGCAGAGACCTCCTATGCAGACATCCAGGCAACCACTACCACATAAACGAACATGTGCAACACATATCACACAAAGCCAATGTGCTGAACACTCACAGCCATTAACAGTTAACAACACACCTCATACACCTGTACTAGGTGCCTCTATGATCAGGCACACTCACATCACGCTCACCAGGCTTAACGAGGTGAGGGTCACGGTGTGCAGCCTGTCAGTCACTATGACCTGCCACATAACACAAACAGTCAGGTAACCCCAAGGCAGGTACAGGTATGACTCAGTCAATGTCCATGCTGCTGTGAATGGCCTGACACATTCCTCCCTGGACTACATGACATGAGACATTACAGAGCTCTCTGAGCACGTAGTCCGGGACAGTTTGACCCTGACCTTGAGTAGCATCCTACCCTCACCTAGAACAATGCCACAATATCAAGGCACAATGATCCCTTCCAACAATTGACTGACATACTGGTGTCATTCACAGGTGTGCCAATCCCTGCCATCTTGGGGTGGTATGCTTTGCTCGGGACAGCTTCCACCTCTCACCACAGTCCTATTGACATTTGGCGGAGCCCCCTGGTACACGCCTAGTGCCTGTATTAGGCAAGGCTCATAAGGCAAACCCACATCCATTTGTATCACAAAGGATGAGGAAGTAAGAGTGATGCTACTCAACACTGGACGCCGAGACCCAAGGGTGCACGCACCCAAAACCCTACCTAGCATTCTGGAGATCGATATCTGTGCAGTAACATGAACCTGTTTCAGGTTTCACAGGAGCACACCAGTACTAGCACGCTATAGGTGTTACAATCCTTGTCGGCCACAACACTTGAACAAGGGAGGGGAGTATCAGTATTCAATGCAGATTCCCACGCCTCCACATTGGTGGCACAGTACAACATAGGTGTTAGGCCATTGAGTACAGTAGACGAAGTTGGGGACCTGGGGAAGAAACATGGTAGCAGTCTGTCATTTGTCTACCACATGGCCAACGTGGATTGACAGACATGTTATATAGCCCAGCTAATCATGACTGATTCACATGTATGGCAGGGGAGGTCATTGTGCCTCTGTACTCATCCATCATCAGGCCTATAATTGCATACAATGCACCTTTTGGGATGTACCTAACCAGACACCTACAGCAACTGGTACAGGACAACAGTACATCATCAAGGGGATGCAATGGCTCACACAGATGTCATATGCTGCCCAGGTAAAGTGAATCCAGCTGGACTCAGTGGCATACTGCCTGTTCAGGGGCAATCTGTGCATGCCATATACAGCCATGTCCTACCTAGCAGTAATGAACGTGATGTACCTCAGGCAATCAGAGTCCCATACAGCCACATGCTCAGGAGAGCTGGACCTCAGCACTGACATACATGGACATGCTGGAGGGGCATATTCCTAACCAACAGGCTCCCTTCACTCTGTAATGAGCTCACACTACTGGTTAGGCAGAGTCCCTCATTGACTCTCTTCCATAGGAATCTGGATGAGTGGATGGAGATCATAGTTGTACCCCAGGTATCACTTCTATGTCGCTGTTAGACAGAGGCATAGTATACTAAAGTCGGACAAGGGCATAGCAGCATAACTTGTGATTGGGTGGCAAAAGACAAACACATTCTACTAGGGCTTACCAATTCCCTAGGGCAAATAGCCTAGTATGAACCTATGAACTGTTCATTCTCAACTGTTCGAGCTCATTACAGAGTAAAGGGAGCCTCTCAGTTAGAATTTGCCCCTCCAGCATGTCCATGTATGTTCTATTCAGTCGCCACCGCTTGCTCAGAGGTGACCTTTGCCCAACATACAAGGCCATGTCAGATCCAGATTTGATGAATATGCTTCACCTAAAAAATCTAGATCCATCAGAGCCACAAGGCCAGGAGACTTAAACCTCGACACGGCTATTAATAGGACATGCTGGAGGGATAGATTCATCACCCAAAGACTCCCTATGCTGTGGAACAAAATCACGGTATATGTGAGGCAGAGCACTCGCTGGCCTTGTTCAAGAGAAATCTTGACCAATGGATGGGTGATCGCAGATATACCCCAGGGATTACCTCAGTGTCACTGCTCGACAGAGGCACAGCAAAATAATGGGTATGGTTCCCCATACTAAAGGGGTGGCGAAGCCACAAAACGATGGGCTAGGCTTGTAAATGCCCTCGGCAGATAGCCTAGTATGAACCTATGAACATGTGTGTACTGCTATAGTACTTCTGCCATATGTTGCATGTGTGTGTGTTGTGGGGATGCACAGGTAATGGCCAGATACGCCTGCACAGGTGACACGTGTGACACATTCTGGGTGTTCATCCATACATACTGGATGTGTGCTGCCATCCAACCCTGTGATGTGGACACACATTACTCAGCCTGGATATACATATCTGAACAACACCACAAGCACAATACACTACCTTGCTATGTATGCATGTTATTACACAGTTATTCAGTAGTTATGACAGTGATGCTATCCATGCAGCCCACTGGGCCAGTGGAAGCCACAACACACACCGCCAGCACATTTGCATATGCTTACCACAGACATCCCACATACTGCATGTACTGTGCACACAGTTATCTAACCCAGAACAACTGCACACCACTTATTAATCCTGTCCAGTGGACTACAGATACAGGCATATTGTATAACAATAGTAGGAGGCTACTGCAGCACAGGGCAGATTCACATGACAGGAAGGCATCTGTTGTCTGCAGTGTTAAGATGCTTCACATTCACCAAATGCACAGATATTGCCAACAATGTTGCAGACAGTTTAGGTGCAGGTACCCCCATTGTCCTACACACGTGTTATTAGTTATCCCAGATGACTGTAACCTCCCTATCCTCTCACATGTCGAGGTGAGAGCCACCCTCATCATTGCAGAACACATATCATCACTGTTACGAAATGGTATCCCTGGATGTGTGCTACATTCACCCCTGGAGGACATAGCACCACATGACAGACTGATATTAATCCCTGGCCATACTACAGGATATGTACCTGAACAGTGCCATACATACACAGTGGTCCCACACCAATGAGGAGGAACCTCTACTGACCCTGGGAACTACTGCATCATATGCACAACTGGCCTTGTGTTCTAAGCTATGGAAGTGTTAGTTATGGCCCACATGTACAACAATATTACATATGTTTATATTTCATGACTATCTACACACAACCTATCTCATGGACATACCTATAGATAGTGAACTATGATACATTTGAGGTGTCACAGTATACACAGGATTAACCTGCTACTTTGCATTACCTTTTTTTATGTGGCAGCTTTTGGTGTGTCAGTCGTGCTGCTTGAATTTTGCTGCTGTTGCTGCTGCTGCTGCTGTTTTTCTGCTGGCTGTTTGTATATTTTGTTTTGTCTTCTCTCTGTCTCTCTCTCTCTCTCTCTCTTTCTCATTTGGTTTGTGCAATGACTGTATTGCATGAGTGGAGTGTGGGTACTGAATACTTTTGTAGGTATCTGCATAGGTCCATGTGATGGCCTCTGCACCAATTGTAAGGCAGCATTTGCTAATTGCAAGCAGCTGGGTGTGTACTAATTGCATGTCTCACTGTGATTTCAGGACACTGCTATAAAAGGGTATGTGAGATAGGCGCTGCCCTTTCAGATTGTAGGGCGTGGACCATGCTGGTATGCTGTTGACAGTGTTCTGTGAGTGTGAAGGTTAGTACATCTCCCATGCTTCATGCTGTGTTGTAGATTCAGGTTGCTGCATTTATCTTGCCTGTTCCCTGTAGTGAGTGTGTATGCATACTGACACCTACAACTATATGTCATATGTATTGCTATATAAATATATATATATATATATATATCTGTGTACATATACATACTTTCATATATGTACATTAGCTGACATTATTGGGTACAAGCTAACAATTAGCAGGGCTGTTTCCGCTAACACTACTCTAGTATGGGAATCCAGTAATTGGGACTATAAAAGTCTGCCTGACATGCTTTGGGTAGTAGACATACTATATTGCCTTTATCTTCATTCCTACTATTACATGTTCCACTTATTTAGCACTATATTCCTGTATGAGAGTCATGGCTTAGTGGTAGGTCATACAGACTAGTGTTACAATGGTCTTGTGGTAGGGCCTACTAGTATGCTCATATTCTGCTTTTGAGTTGAGTATAGGGCCTATCAATCACAGTGCTGGAGGCACCTTTAAGCAGTTAAAGGGCTTAGTAGGTCTCACAGGAGCCAGGCTGTGTTGCAGATTCTGGTTGCTGCATATATCTTCACTGTTTCCTGTAGTGAGTGTGTATGGCTACTGAGACCTACGATTATATTTCATATGTATTAATATATATTTATATATATGTATGTGTAGATATACATACCTTCACATATGTACATTACCTTACATTATTATGTACAAGCTAACAGGTAGCAGGGCTGTTTCTGCTCACACTGAACTAGTATGGGAATGCAGTCATTTGGCCATTAAAACTCTACCAAACATGCTTTGGATAGTACATCTCCTATATTACCTTTATACTGATTCCTACTATTACATGTTATATTTATTTTAGCAGTGTGTTCTTCCAAAGCAGGCATGGCTTAGTGGTAGGTCAAACAGACTAATGTTACCTAGGTCCTGGTTTCGAGACTGACAGTGGGAATGTTTTACTTTGCAAACTTTCGAACTGAGTACAGGACCTGTCAATCAAAGTGCTGAGGCCACCTGTAAGCAGTTAGAAGGGTAAGTAGGTCACACAGGGGTCAGGCTGTGTTGCAGATTCAGGTTGCAGCAATTATGTTAACTTTTTCCTGTAGTGAGTGTGTATGGCTACTGAGACCTACGATTATATTTCATATGTATTAATATATATTTATATATATGTATGTGTAGATATACATACCTTCACATATGTACATTACGATACATTATTATGTACAAGCTAACAGGTAGCAGGGCTGTTTCTGTTCACACTGAACTAGTATGGGAATCCAGTAATTTGGCCATTACAACTCTACCTGACATGCTTTGGATAGTACATCTCCTATATTGCCTTTATACTGATTCCTACTATTACATGTTATATTTATTTTAGCACTGTGTTCTTGTAAAGCAGGCATGGCTTAGTGGTAGGTCATACGGACTAATGTTACCAAGGTCCTGGGTTCGAGACTGACAGTGGGAATTTATTTTTCTTAGCAAACTTTCGAACTGAGTACAGGACCTGTCAATCAAAGTGCCATAAAGGCACTTTTAAGCACTTTAAACCAGGTCTGCGCTGCTTGCGCTGAGCTCACGTGACAAGACTGGCGGTGAGCTCCGCTAACACAAGCGCACACCCGCTTATTTTATTTGAAAGAAAAGAAAAGGGTGACAGGAAAGTGGTGAAAAGGGGTCACAAAGAGGGTAAGACAGTAGGGAAAGAAGCGTGGGATTTGCAGGAAGGGTGTAGGTAAGGCCCATAGATGCCCATGTCTTTGCAGCAACAGCTGTATATTTCTATGTATTTTGGTGAGACATTTGAAACCTTCCACCTCTGAGAGAGGTGTCAGGACAACATTAATATTTGTTGTACAGCCAATTGTAATTAACAGTTTAGATGTCCAGCGGACATGTCTGCGACATGGACAGCTATGTATGGGGCGTAATTTTTGTGGGACAGAGTGCCCTTTTTTTTTTTTTACAGGTGAGAGTGGTATGACAGGTGAAGGAAGTCGGTAAAGCTGGGGAGGTAGGTTGGGTAGGTTAACAGACAAGACAGACAAGACGAATACAGGGACGGTGTATGACACACGTGGGGGGGTTACACAATTGACGGGGACGGAGGTTGGGATATCCGAGATGCACGAGCCCACAGATGGCAACAGTGGAACTGATATCCCCACCCATAGGCAGTTGCCACTGTTCCTTCACAGCCCAGGACGGGCTGTGCTGGGGCTGTGTAGGCGGGCAACGGCCGGGCCGTTAGCTGTGCCACACGAGCCTCGAGCTGGCGAGGGGTCCAAGAACAGTGTCTTGGATCTCCCTACGCACCACAGACCGGACACCGCTGGAGGGTGAGTGGACGAACCCTCCGCCACACTTGCAGAGGGGGACGGGCCCCATCCCCTGCAGCGCTTCCACCAAGGTGGCACAGGGCCACCGGAGGGGGTCCGCCTGGGCACTAGTGCCAGGTGCAGTCGCCAGCTGAGGTGGGAGAGGTGGGTCCGCTGGGACCTGCCTTCCCAAGCGCTCTAGGTTTGTGAGTAGTTATGTTAGTTTGGGTTAGTGGCATTTTATTCCATTCAGATTAGTTGTAACAGCATGCATTGGTATTCCCATCAAACAAACACCCAGATATGAACACCATTGAACAACGGCATATCAATATCACATGCATTATTTGAACAGCAAAACACAGTCAAACGACATGCAGGGTTGATTAATGGCAACAGGCCATCGTATTTGCAGGTATGAACAGGGCACATGCACGAACAGACATGCATATATGTTTGGAACGGACAAATGTCCATGATTAATGAAATGTTCACATACCATTATTTAGTGGATGTTGTTATATGGAATTACAGGGTTGGGTGGGGATAGAAAGTGATGACACATTCATATGTTAAACATTGATTCACATTTATCATAGATACACAATTAAGTTGAGGCTGATGTTTCAAAATAATCTTTATTTGACTGTCATGCTACACCTGTTACACATACATCACTATCCTACTTATTTTGAATTTGATCAGATACATCATCCTGCTACACTTTGATGACAGGACAGGGGACAACTATGGCTGTTTAGTCTGTCAGATAATCATTCATTCTATCTGCAAATTGTTTACTGTTATCACCATATACAGATTTTGAGCTAGACATTCAGATTCAGACACACTGAAATCAGTTTGGGATGTTAATTTGTACTTCCCACATGCATTTAGTTCTGTAAAACACACTGAGGCTTATATATTCAGGGGTTATTACTACTTTATTTATTCATACATGAGCCTTTCTGTCACTCTCACACATTCTGCAACTTCACAGTTCAGGTTGGTACTTCTAGGCTTTGTTCACATATTAGACCTGTGGTGATTCAAACACTTTCCAACAGCCTCACTTCTGTCATGATTCAGCATTTGAACAGGGATATATCTCACATGTGACTACCTCAGATTGTGAAGCTGTACTCTTGAGACTACTGCAGGTTACAGTATATTTAATTAATGATGGGACATCTGTATTACAGCACTGTTTAATTCTATCAATTATATTTCCAGTTACACTTGCATACTGATGAACTTGTTGCAGCCATACCTGCAGACTTTCAATTCCTGCTTGCACATTATATTACTTTTAATCAATACACTGCACTGTTCTGATACATGGTACATAATAATATTTATTTACAAGTACTGGGTGGGGTTACTAACCTGCATGGTGGCGCAGCCGCACCAGCCTTCTGGCGTGCATCTCAACATTCGCAGAGCGGACACCTGCAGCTGTAATACAAAGGGAATAATACTGACTACACATCTCCATGGTATCAGCTGGTTGAAATCCTTACATACATGGGTAAAATGTGACTTACTCAGTAGTGGGCGCTGGGCATTTGCCGGGCCTCCTGGATCCAACGGTTCAATTGGTCCTGCTTATGCCTCTTCAGGTCCGCATGGTGGTGACGGACCTGCTCACCAGTGCGTGGAATGCCAGTAGCACTGGTCAGATCACGAGCCAACTGGTCCCACGCCTGCCCTATATACTCCCCATGAGACCTGGCCCTGCATGAGTTGGGCCTCGTGATTATGGACAAGGAGCCAGACCATGTATCTGGACTCCTCAACGCCCCAACGCTGTGCTCGAAAGCAACGCCCTCACCTACTCCACTCATGCTGACTGCAAGTCTGTTCTACAATCAGTTATGCTGTGTATTCCCGCCTATGGGGCTTATATTTGCCGCTTTCCCGCACATTTCTCTGATTGGCCGTTTTGGAATTGTATCTACTTCACTGAAAATGCTTTCTCATGCTCCATTCTGGGTTTTATCCCATATATATGCTATTTCTGCATTTCTAGGTATTGCTGTCATGGCCTGGTGGTTTAGTTCCTTGACTGTAGTGCATGGTATCCTGGGTTTGAATCTGGCAACTGATTTTTGCTTTTCCTGACAGAAATGAGTTGAGGACCTGTCAATCAAACATGCCAAAAGCACTTTTAAGCACTTTAAACCTGTTCTGCGCCGCTTGCTGGAGGTAACGCATGCGCACTGGCAGTTAGCGTGTGGGAGCGGCGCAAACGGTGTGCGCTGGGATAAATCTTAATTGGCTAGCGACACACATGTTCAGCTAATTGCACACAGTTTCAGCCTGTTTACCCGCTGCTTGGCAACGGGCACGCAGTTTGCAGCTTTTAAACACTACTCAGCTACGGGCACTCTGTCTCACGGCAGCTTAGCTATCAGTACATTTCTGACTATTTTTATTCTTATGTTACTTCAAAATGCTCTATTTCATTCCATTTTACAAAAGGGAATACATTTACATTTGTACAATACTGTCAGGGGGCTTTTTAGTGCTTATTTACAAAAAAAAAGGTTGTTGTAGGGGCTCGAACCCTGCCTGCCTACTCTTAGGGCGGCTACTCTACCGCTAAGCTATTATTTCTTGGCTTACTTTGCATATTTAGTTCTTATATCCTTTTCCACTGACTGCTAACTGTGATTGCGCTTAGTAGCACACCCGCCGCACACAGTAGCAAACATTTACGGGTTTAACAAAAAAAAAGGTTTTAATTTACTTTTATGACATCTCTTCACTTTATACACTGATGGCCAGTCGGGGCATGTGTTGTATAGTGTGTTTATTCACATTTTCATGGCCTTTCTCGTGGCTGTTTACTTTCAGCCATTCTAGTCTTCCGGGCGTGTCCACTTGCAGAGCTTAGCCTACAGACACGCTTCTACTCTCTTACACGGACCGTGTAAGAGTTACTAGTGTGATTCAGCATGCCTCATGCACCTCATGCATATGCATGACATGCTGACATCACACAGTTTAACTGCAGCCTCCGTGTAAGAGTTATAACTCTTACACGGAGGCTTCCTGAATCTGGCCCACTGTTTTGGATTTTTGTTTTTTATTGTAAGGCTTTTGATGAGTTTGACAAAACTCTGTGTATTCAATGTTTTCAACTTTAGTTGTTACTAGAACAACTAATACATATTTATATATATTTTGTACATTATATATATATTTATTTAGCTAAAAATGGGTATATTTTGACATATATGTCATTTCTGTGTGTGTGTGTGTGTGTGTGTGTGTGTGTGTGTGTGTGTGTGTGTGTGTATATATATATATATATATATATACGTGTGTGTGTGTGTGTGTGTGTGTGTGTATATATATATATATATATATATATATATATATATATATATATATATATATATATATATATATATATATACACACACACATGTAAACCATATTTGTATTTGAATTGAAAAAACATTTGACTGAATCACATTTTGACTGAAGACTGTGTAAGTGAGTAGAAAATGACCACTGCTTAGCAATTATGATGAAAATTTGTATCAGCCAGTATTTGCTCCTTGCTAATGTCCACTGTTATGTTGTATCTCCACGTCTAGAAGTTTGTGCATGTTCAAAGCAGTCATTCATTCTGTGAGGAGCATCCTTTTATCCATGGTTGTGAGACTATGGAGTTAGTATATTTATATTAGGGAGGTCATACAAAAAAGCTTTTGGAGATATAGTTAACTTATGTCACATTTTCAAAAAATACAAATGAAAAATAACTAAAAAAAAGCAAATATTATAGACACCAATAACATCCAACACCACTCTTCTACACAAAAGCAAACCAAACTTCCCAGAGAAATGATTATCCTTATGGTCTGACAGACTAATCGCCAACCTGAAACACAAAATATTGGTTCTCAATCAAGGGATCTGAATACCAAAACAGCCAACAGGTCAAAGCTACCAACATACTCACTCAGCATCCTAAGGGGCCAACAAACAAAAACACTCACTTCATATAGCAGACACCAACACTGCACATAACTGGCTATTCACTTAGGAAGCTCTATCATTGAATACTGGGCTAAAATAGGTAAAATCAGTATCTCCCACCTAGAATTTAAGCTACCACATCTCCTCATGATATAAAACGAGTTTATTGCTTGAAAATAGTCAAATAAATATAACATTTGAGAGAGGAGGCTATTAGGCACACTACCAACAATTTATTACCGGAAATCGGTGCTATCGCCATCAAACATGTATCACTCTGTGTTAAGAGCAGAATACTAGCAAGAACTTATAGCTGAGAATTGACTGAACTGACTAAACCCACGGTTTTAAATAAATATAATCAAACAACAATAACATTAATCGGGCATTTTGTTTAATTTTAATCACTTGATTAATGAATCTAAACAAGTGGTTTGAGCTGTGCTGTTTTAGTCTGAATAAATACTGCACTATGGCTTAAATGCTAATTAACTAGGGTCTCATGGGAGTCTCATGGGAAAGCCAAAACAAGAACAAAGACAAGAAACCTGATCTAGCATTTCCAACTCAAAACCAGAAAACTAAAACAGTGGAAAGTATAGTCAATGGTAAACATGGGGTTATGTAAAGTCGAATACAAAAATCAAGTAGTACTTTTACCTGAAAGCACATACTATTGTGAAATGTGAAATTTAAAACTGTGTTTACAGTCATGGCAGCTAGGAGTGAAACAGGAAAGGAAAAAATACTAAGCGTATTTTGAATAAGCTTACTATGTACACTTGCTGATATACTCTCTACAGCAACAACAATCCCCACAAGGGAAAGCTAAAGTGTGCTGCTCTGAATGTGGCTGCATTCCCTCCAAAACACTAAGCTGCTTGTAAGGCTACTGATTAGTAAAGTGCTGTATAGGTAACATTCTTATGAGGTGGAGTGGACTAGACAAGCTACTGTTACTGAGATGACTGGCATGTGTAAGTCATGTTGTTACAGAGAAAAACTGAAAAAAAGGCAGAAGCTATTATAGATAAATGTGTAGACAAAAGTGAACCAAAGAACTATTTCTTTTTAGCTGGGTTTTCCCACACGATTCATCTTAGGACTACCATTGCAAGAGGCCCATGAGCTCACATTAGCATTATAAAATTCCAGTGAATGAAAAGAATGACTCATTTAGCTTATTACTGGTAAAGAAGTACTTGCCATTCAACCTCATACATCAACATATTCTTTCCTGAAACCCTATTAATAGATACATGTACAACCATATACTGTTTGTTATAAACAAGTAATGCATGGGATGCCAGATACTGATTATCAAGCAGAGACTATGAACAAATCATACAGGATACTGCATTCTCCTTACTTGTATAAGGTGCTTATGAAGGATAATATACTACAAGCCTTATGCTAAAGTGAAGATGTTCTTACTACAACCCTTATGCTGAACAATTGCCCACTATTATACAAAGAAAACATAAACCCCCAACCTTGAATCATGTTCAGTAACTTAAGTAAGCATGGTAAATAAAGAGAATTCTCATTAGGAGTTCCATGCATTCAGCAGCTGATGAAATAAATTAGCCATGCAGTCAAATAGTTATTTAAACTATGCAATGCATCAGATTAGCAGAAGGCATATGTTGTAACAGTGTGTAAAGTTACATTCATTGCACCCAGACTGGATTCTACAGACTGGAGCAGGCAGAAGTAAAACAACCTCCTGTTCACATTCACTCTCATCTTTTAGGGATATTAGTCTGCTTTGAAGGACATGGGCGGCCATGGTGGTGCAGTGGTTAGTGTTGCTGCCTTACAGCAAGAGGTTCTCCGGTTTGATGCTGGGGTGCCTTCTGTGTGGAGTCTGCATGTCCTCCCTGTGGTCGCGTGGGTTTCCTCTGGGTGCTCTGATTTCCTCCCAAATCCCAAAGACATGCTGTAGGTGGATTGGACACTCTAAATTGGCCCTAGGTGTGAGTGTGTGCATGTGTGTGCCTTCTGTGGAAGGTTGGGCACCGGGCTGGCAACTTGACACTGTAAAACTCCACTGCCAATCATGAGCGGACAGGTGATCCACTGTGGCGACCCCTAACCAGGAAAAAACAAAAGAAGAAGTTTGCTTTGAAGGACATGTGATTCTGCTTTTCCTAGAAATTTCTCATGACTTCAGAGGGTATAGATTCCAGCAGCCAAGCTGTTTTGTTTTTCTCTGCATCACAGGAGACCTCAGCTTTAGCTGAACGCTTGACAGTAGAAGCAAATGTCCTGCTTGAATCTGCAATTCTGTGAGCCTTTTCAAAGATCACAGAGTCTGTTGCAGGAGGAAGGAAGCAAGTGCTTTTCTTAAAAAAATCAAATAAATATTTTCTTACTCCTCACATTTTTGTAGTAGCCATATTGTTGTAATATTTCTACAGGATGTGTTTTCTATGTCATCTAGCTGAGTCCACAGTTGGATATATGCATACTTCTCAACTGGACAGATTTTCGCAGAATGTCCAGATTCTTGCCCCATATCTTTGATCCATTTTTCATAAAATTGTGGGTTTCTGGCAAACTATTTGCAAATTATTAAAGATTGAATTCATAAAATAATTAAAGACATTTCAGTTTCAGACTTCCTACCCTTCAGAAAATGCATGCTATTGCAAAACCTGCTATTTTATCAACTTTATAAGTTTGTAAGAGCAATATTTAAAATTTGTCCCTATTTTGGGGACTTTGTCCCCCACTGTTTATGGCTTTGTCCAGATTTCTTTCTCTATAAGGTTGAGAGGTATGATATATTGCAAGTGGATAATCACAGCTGATCCATCAAGCTGGCCTCTGTTACATATATTTTATTTCTAAATTCTGTAGCTAGATTTCATGTTTAGTAGTTATGGTCTTGAACAATCACGCATTCAGAAAGAAGCAATTGTATCAGGACTATAATAGCCGGGGGCGATAGTTCAAACTCTAAGGGAGTAGCAATCCTAATTAAGAGACAATTCCAGGGCAACATCATAGACGCTAAGTCCGATAAATACGGTAGGTGGTGTTATTTTACATCCATAGTTCCGGATTCTACTAAACCCGTTTTATTTCTGAACGTATATGGTCCATGCACCCAACAACACCTCTTCATCATGGATATTTACAATATCCTTAGCTCATTCCCTGATCACCTTTTTATTATTGGAGGAGACTGGAATACAGTTATAAATCCCAGCTTAGACCGTACCAGTAACTCACCCTCATATAACTACCAAGCCTCTACTGCTCTGGAAGAACTAATGGCGGACTTTAATCTCATGGATACTATTGTCTTTGGTGCGGATGTAGCTAAAAGCAGTATGTACACTTTTTATTCCCACTGCCACAAATCATGGTCACGTCTAGACTTCTTCCTAATCTCTAAATTCCTTTCTAAATTCAAGATTACACTAAGATGTGAACCTAGGTTATTATCGGATCATGCAAAAATCTCCCTTAGGATTATCTTCACATCCGGTACCTCCCCCCGGGCAGACTGGTCCTTTAACAACAACTTATTAAAACACAAAGAAGTGGTAGAGAGAATTAATAGGACATTGTCGGAATTATACGCAGGGTTTGGTTGTTCTCAGATAGCGCTAGACATACAATGGGCGGCCTGCAAGGCTGAACTAAGAGGGTATCTGATTAGTAAAACCGCATTCTTTAATAAGCTTAATAAAAGGAAAGAATCGGCTCTTACTCTAAGGCTAGCATCCCTGGAAAGAGAATTTAAAACACATCCCGACTCCAAACTAGAGGAAATGATCAATACTACACATAAAGAACTATGTGGGCTACATTTATACAACTACTCGATACAGGAACAAAGACAAATTGCAACATACTCTGAATGGGCACAAATCCCATCTAGAACACTGGCTAGAATACTCAAAAACAATAGCGGTGCTCCAACAATTTCCATTTTACAACATAAAGGGGAAATCTACAAAACAGACTGCGAGATTATCAAGCTCTTCTATGACATATACTCGGACATTTATAGCAATAACAAACACAACAATTCTAGACTGCAGATGGATAAATTTCTTAATTCAATCAACTTCCCATCTCTCACCCAGGAGCAAATATCCATACTATCAGCTCCGTTTAATTTGCAAGAGATTCAAAACGCTATTAATAAACTCAAAATAGGCAAATCCCGGCCCGGACGGCTTCACTACTAATTTTTCAAAACTTTTAACTCAAAATTGCCCCTATCCTCCTAGAAGTATTTAACTTCATAGTGAATCATGGAATTACTGACATACATTGGAACAATTCAAAACAATCTTACTACTTAAAAACAATAAAGAAAAAACAGACCCAAGATAACTACAGACCCATCTCGCTTATAAATGTTGATATCAAAATTTTCTCTGCCATTTTAGCCAATAGACTTAAACAGGTATTACCATACTTAATATCACCTGACCAAGCTGGGTTCATGTCCAATAGACATACATGGGACAATACATTAACACTAGACTCTCTTATCCAGTTTACCAAAAAGAAAAACCCGCTATATGCCTTAACCTTAGACGCATCAAAAGCATTCGACAGGGTAAACTGGGAATTCCTCTTCTCCACGTTAGCACTTTTTAATATACCCACATCCTTCCTAGTTATGATCAGAACTCTCTATTCAAACTCATACACATATCTCTATATAAATAAAAAAAGATCCAATCCTATCCAGATTACTAATGGCACAAGGCAAGGTTGTCCACTCTCCCCTTTCTCTTTAATCTATTTATTGAACCTTTTTTCTTATTTCTTACTCAAAATACATTTCATAATATTCCAAAAATCCTAAACACTCAAGTAGCACTTTCAGCCTTCGCTGATGATCTAAATCTCTACTTCCAATACCCTAACACAGACCTGCCAAAAATATTAAAAGCAATCTCCTCCTTCTCTGAGGCCTCTGGCTACCAAGTCAATGATAAAAAATCACATATTCTCCCAATAAATCCTGAAGCGCATAAACCCTTTTTCTTCCCTGAATCCCCCTTTCACATCACGTACAGCCTCAAGTACCTCGGCGTCAACTTTGAACACAACCAAGCCTCTATGATTCAAAACAATCTGTTAAAATCATGGTCAATCATCTGTCAAGACCTACAAAGGTGGAAGTTATTGAATCTATCATTTCTCTCAAAAGTAGCTATTGTGAAAATGAATGTTCTCCCTAGACTCCTATATCAATTTAGTGCGACAAATACAATTATATCCAACAACCTTTTTTCACAGATTGAAAAACATTGATCAAATTTCTCTGGTTCCCTAAGAATGTCAGGATCTCTTCTTCCAAGCTAAGTCTTCCCAAGGAGAAAGGTGGGGTGGGCCTCCCAAACTTCCAGCTGTACTATCTGATCATTAGCTCTAACAGACTGTGGTCCATTGTGAACATGAACAACAAAACCCAAACCCATAACCCAGCGTGGTTAAAGATATGGCACAAACATATCCTATCTAACAAAATTAATCCTAAGGCTATTCCCTTCTTATCATCCACTTCTTTGAATAGCTTAAAATTATTCTCTTTACTGAAACACCAAATAAAACTCTTTCAAAAGCTGATTAAAGACATCAATCTTCAATCTATATTACCCTTTTTTCAACCATTACACCTCAACCCAAATCTTAAAATTAACAATAAGATGGTAGACCTTGCTGACTTCCCCCACATCAAAGACCTTAAAGTTTGGGATATTCTTAAATACAAATCCCTGTCACTTGCGAACTTCGATTAACACTCAAGGTTAACAACAAATACTCAGTAATACTACGTCAACTCAGGGAACTCATCTCTTCACAAACCATCAATACAGCCCCCGACATACAGCTAATGGATAAACTAAATCTAATTATCAATACACTGGCTAGCAATAATAAAACAATTTCTTCGTCCTACAAACTATTACACCCCCTACTCTACAAAGGAAACTGCCTACTCTCCAAATATTGGGACAATCAAAACCACCAGATTACGGAGGACCAAAAATACTAGCCATAAAACTAGCATTGAATTATCCCCTTTAAGAAACTTCTACACTCAACTGATGTTGAATAACAATGCATACCTTACCCCACAAGAATCCACAAATTCAACCCTAATAGCTCTCCGTTATGTACATGCTGTCCAGGTGCAAGCTGATCTTCTACACATTATGTGGCACTGCAATAACTCTTACAAACTCTGGTGTTCTCTCAAAGTGCGTCTCAAAAAAATGGGCTACTATAGCTCCACCCTCTCATGGGAAACGGCTATTCTAAATATTCCTCCCCATGGTCTGCCCAAGCTTCATCTTCATATCCTAATAACGCTGTGTTTCCTTATAAAACTCTATATTACCCATAATTGGCTGGATCGCACCAAATTATGTTGGCGGGGATTTAAGACTATGGCCACCAAATATATCTCAGCACAGAAGTTCATAATAAACGGACCCAAGAAAAGAGCCTACTTCAGTAAACTTTGGAAAAGCCTGTTCGAAGTAATCTTATGTGACTAAGATATGGTTAACCTACAAACCTCTCTTGTGCCCTTTCCCCTTTTTTCTTTCTCCTTTTTCTTACCTTCCTACTCTCTCTACATACCATATCCCTTGTTCTGAAGGGTCTATCTATCCTACTACAAGCCAAGTAGGGCTGCCACTACCTAACCGTATAAATAGCTTCACTGCTGCCTCCCTCCCTGTCCAACACTGGTAGCTTTGTAAATAGTGTTTAGTTTGGGTTAAGTTGTTAGTTTGTGTACCATGTATACTGCAAGAGATTGTATTTCTTTTTAAGATCATTATAAACATGTCTTTTTGTCCCTCTCATGTACTTATATTGCTGTAAACCATTATGTGTGTTGTATTGCCGTAACTCTTATTGCTTGTACCATCATAGTATGCATGGTTTTATTTTTATTATAAAAATAAAAAATAAAGTTTTAAAAAAAAAGAAAGAAGCAATTGTAGTATGCTTGACAATGATTTTAACATGCATTGAGTGGTTTTAAGGTCCTCAGTCAGAGAGGAATTATTACTCACCACAGAGCTACCATGTACTGTATAGACTGAAGGCAAAAAAGTAAAGTGTATATAACTTCTGAACCTATTGCTACCTTGATTATGAAAGCTACTAAGTGTTATAGAAGATTTATTAACTTTTTATAGGTAAACATTTAATAATTTGTATTTTAATCAACAAAATCCCTTTAACATATATTCAGAATGATCCCTGCATTCATCCCTCATTTGGCATACAATTTGTGACTCCTTGCAAATCAGATAATCATTCTAGGTATGTCTTAACTGCAGCCTTCAATGACGTACATGCAGAGATGTAGTACATATACTGTCAAAAGCACACGCATAGTTAAGGTGAACATGTGAAGAAATATAAAGCATGTAATATGAAAAGAGCAAACACAATCAAAGTAAACAAGTTGAGTCATAAGGCACATACTGTGAAAAGTACACACATGGTGAAGAACAAGTGAAGAGGCATATGGCATAATGTGTTTTCAACAAGAGCCTTTATTGAACTACAGTAATGAGCAAGGTCACATGGCACAGTGATTTGAGTAATGGTAACACCCGACCTATCCGCTAACTAGCCCTCCTACTGTGACCAACCAAGCCAACACACACACACACACACACACACACACACACACACACACACACACACACACACACACACACACACACACAAAACCTATCCACTAACTAGCCATCCTACTGTGAGTAGCCAACACACACACACACACACACACACACACACACACACACACACACACACAAAACCTATCCACTAATTAGCCATCCTCCTGTGAGAAGCCAACACACACACACACACACACACACACACACACACACACACACACACACACACACACACTCACACACTCATCTTATAACTCTACATAC
Source organism: Protopterus annectens (assembly GCF_019279795.1). Taxonomy (NCBI): domain Eukaryota; kingdom Metazoa; phylum Chordata; order Ceratodontiformes; family Protopteridae; genus Protopterus; species Protopterus annectens. Next base: position 493,399,781 of record NC_056726.1, read on the forward strand.
ACCTACAGATGCAGTCATACACATGCATAAATGCACTCACAACCCATCACTTTGTGCTTGCTAAACTCCCCACCACTTACTTCTAATACATTTTCTCCCATTGAGAGTAATGGACGACTGTATACTTTTAGCTGAGTTAACTGAAGCTGCTGGTGGTAAGGACTAACATAGCCATGCAGTTCTGTGAATTGCTTGGCTGCAAAAAGCACTTAATGCAGGCATTTTCGGGGAAGAGTTCATTGCTAATTAACATAACTCCCTCTCCAGAATGCCTCATTAGGACTTTTTGTAAGCCCGAGAGACAGCCCACTTCAATGCTGTACCTGTTCAAGGTAAGTACTGTAGTACTGCTGTTTATGAATCAGAAATGGTTGCCACTAGTGGTGAAGATGGCTTACAACTGTTATAGTAGCATTTCTAACTCTGGGCCTTACAATATTGTTGATATGTGGTGGATTCAGAAATGTAACAAGATTTTTACTCACTGACCCTATACTTCAATAAACTCATCCACAGTTGTTTGTAAGAGACAATATTGAAGTAACACAAGGAGGCAAAAGGTGTCCTGAAAAACAGTACTAGACTCCCAAACCAGTAAACCAAGCCACCTGAAGGACTTGCATGCAAAAATCACTCTATGTCTTTCAAACAACACAGTTTATTCCAAATACACAAATGCAAAAATGATATTAACGCTTAACTAGATACTGTGTTTTTGTCGCTGCCACACAGGACTTCATCAGATAATACAGTACCCAAGAGAGTTACCTCTATTTTAACCCCCCACAATTAATTTAATGACATAATCGAGCCCAAATTAGTTAATCAGTCAACTAGGTCAGATAAATGGTCCCAACATTGTATGCCAGAAATAAATGTATGTCAAGCAAAATTCATGTTGTAAAATCCATATAAAATACTAAAGTTATGCTCACAATACAATTGATACATAATATATAGAATATATAGACACAAATAAAATGATAAAAACTCTGTTAAAAAATATTTTCTCCACAAAACAACTTAGATAAAACTATCGTAATGATGTGAATTTGTTGCTACATAAGATTATTTTCTTACAGAAGATATTTTTAACTTTTTGCAGCTACTTATTGCATGTATCTGCTTTTGTCTTTTATGGTGTATGCACTCCATTCTCTTACTGTGTAAATATTGATTACTGTGCTCTGCTCTTTGTACATTGTTACTTGATTTGCCTAAGTCTGATGCACAGTGTGGTCAGCCTATGCATGGGTAAGGGCAGGCTAATGTTTTGGAGGCATCATTGCTTACTGTGTGCATCTAGTGAATTCTTGTATAGTTATGCTGTAAAAAGCTGTGTAACACAGCACATATTGTAAGTATTTTTGCACATGTAGTAGGAACCATACTGCAGGGTATCACCAGATGTATCCAGGCATGGAAAGAATGACTTCAGTAGCTGAAACTCATGTTCTGTGATGTTTCTGGTTTGTGCTAGGGCATAGATATAACCATGTTCGGTTTGGTTATGAAGATGTCTAATTGGTGTCATTAGACAGAGTTCTAGGGCATATCCTGCATCAACACAAGATGCCACTGTGGGAAGAAACCCCTCACAGACTGATGACAGAGGTCACATGTGTGCTGTATGTCATGAAGGCAGCTTTAGTGGCCTGAATACACAGTGTAGATGTTACCCTGTGCATTACAGACCACATGAGAGTTTACGGAGTGATTCCCTTTGTGGTTCATGTACCTCTTTCCATGTTCTACAAGTAGGGCTTTATTGCAATAGTGGAACATGGTGCCAGTACCTCAGAGAAGTGGGCTACAACATAGAATTCCTGCTTGGTGTTTGTTCTCTCCTTTGGAGTATGTGGGAACTGCATATGTTTACCCACATGCTGAAACATTACATTGAGAAACTGATGGTGTATTCTCACTGCAGATGCTTGAGATACCCCCACTTATTCCATCACAAGTTACTGAATGGCCCCTGTAGCTAATATTCATAAAGTTACACATACCTTTTTATCCACTGGGATTGGTAGTCTGACTGATGGGAATCTAGACAAGGCTAGCACATGTCCAGTACTTGCTGCTTGGTATCTCTGTCCATTTGGTACCACTCCACTATGTAGTTTTTATGAAGAGCAAGAAATGTCAGAAGACCAGGTACCTTCGGGGATGATATTGAGCACTGATTGCTGCAGTGGGTGCTACAAGAACCTCTTGTGGATACACATTTACAGTGGCTGTGGCAATCCGTAACATTGTACTCGACCTTACTCTGCTTGAACATGAGCATCTGGAAACGTACAGAGCTAAATATTAGTTTTAGTCTTCTGAAGTATTCCTTACTTGTTCATGTTGAATTGCCAGTCCTTCATCTATACCCAAATATTTAAACACTCCCTGCTGCTAAAGTTCCTTTATATCACATTCCTGCCCCAGCTTGATATTTTTTTGCTGCTGTAATGTTCCTGTTTTAAATGTTAAACATTATCCATGTCAGAGCTGTCATTCTTTCCTACTCCATTCCTTGTTGTGCAACTTCAGCAGGACTTCTGTACTGGTTTCCTACAGAACGCTCCAGACCACCATCATATTGTCAATCTTTTACAGATGCCTCCTACTTCACTTGTTTCTTCTCAGTATGGGGACCCGTAATTCTGTCAAGCTTCTGCACTGCCTCTGTTGGATTCTCCATTCTTCATCCTTCACTTCACAGATAATCCATAATTTCAGTTTCTATTTGTTTAGCTTCTAACTTAGTAATCCTCATTTCTACATTCTCCCCTTGTTTTCTTATAGTTTGTATTGTGAAATGTTCCATATCCAGGTGTCTTTTGTCTGTATTTCTCTTCAAACATCTTTGGAGATGCTTTTTTGCATTGATTAGTTCAGCTTTCTCCTTTGCATAAATATTGCACAATACCAGCTCTCTTTTATCTTTCCCACCCCATGTCAGTGTTTCCTTTTTATAGCTTTCAAAATTCTCTGAGTTTTGATTTTCATATTTTTGCATGTCCAGCGTCTCTTCTTTCTTCAACTGACTCAAAGTTCCTTCATTTATGTACTTTTTCATAAATCTGTTGCACTAATGAATATACATTTCTTTGATGCATTTGATAGTTTTGCTTGTGCAAAAGTATTTTTCTTTCCTTTCATTTCTCTTTTAATCTTTCTGCATATCCTTTCTCTGGAAAGTCTGGTTTTCCTACACAGGAGCAACACTAATTAATTTCCTCCTTATTTTCAGTAGTCCACTTTGTAATTTATATGACTTTTTTTTTTGACCTGTCAGTTTTGTGTGTTTTTTGTGGACAAATTCCTCCTTCTACAGTGAGGGTTTGATGAGGCATCTTTCCCCTGTGCCCGGTCTAACCCTGTTGTGGGAATGTTTCTGTGTCTTGAGGATTCTGCACTGCCTCTTTTTTCAGTCCTGGTACCAGACAATATACCAGTATTGTCCACTTTTTGTATGCTGGGAGCTGTACACCCAGCTGTCTTTTTAACTAACCTTTCTCCATGATATATGCTATATAAAATAGAGTCTATATATATCAGTCTTGGTAAGATTTTGTGAAAGCAGGTTCCGCCACGTTAAAGTACTCACCAAGACTTGCAGATGAGTTTAGTTCTAGCAGTACCATTCTCCTTTTATTTCTAACTTCATCTTTCCATTTGGACCTGCTAAGGAAACATTCCATGTTCTTCTTTGACCATGATAGATTCCTAAACATGCTCATAAATCTACTCATAATAAAAATACTTTTTTTATCAAAAGAGGATTTCAATTCTTCATTGATAAGCTAGTGTACCTATATTGTCAGGGTTGTGTATGCCCATAGATCCACAGACATAATAAATGCCAATTCTATAGAATAACTAGTAAACCAACACATAAGGGAAGAAATATTCCAGACCTCACCCTTACCAAAATGTCTACCACTGACACCACCCCCATGGTATCTTCATCTCTGGTTATATCTGAGCACAAATCAGTGTCATCCTTCTTTAAACTATCTGAACAAACTTAATGACCTCCAAGAGTGAACAATTCTGAAAAAAAGGACTTCTAATAGACAATCTTACTCCAATTCTATGATGATCTCACTAAATTTATTTGTAGTATTATTTTATTTTATTTTACATTTGATGACTGGGGTGGTAGGTTTTTAGTTTCCTATTATATTATATATTTATACATTATATTACAAGTCCCAATGCAACTTCAGTTGTTATTTATGCAGTGGAGTTCAATTCCCACCTGTAAAAATGTACAGACCTATCAATTTCCATTGGAACCCAACCAGGTCTGTGGTTTACCAGGGTAAATAAGCTGTACAACAATAAGAACAATATAGTCTTATATCAAATCTTAATCTACTCGCATCATAGGATCATAGGAGGTTACTAGGCTATTAGCCCTAGGGCCTTTACAAGCCTAGCCATGATATACCCATTGTTTGCTTATAGATCAAAATATATAGTCTATATCTGCAATGCAAATCTTACATCAGCTCCAGCAACCACTATATAAGAGGGACAGGGGTGAAACCCCTGGTGTAAATTTACAGTTTCCATCCAATTGTCCAGGATACACTTAGAGAGGGTCATGGAAGAGATCTGTTATACATAAACTGGAAGTTTGTTCCAGAGGAGTGGCAGCCTCTGGGAGACATATCTGTTTCTCCAGCATATCCTGTAAATGTCACAGGTTAGGTTAAGATCCCTAGAGTGAGCAAATCTTATCCCATTTGATTTTTGGATGTGCAGCATTTCCATTAAGGCATGGGTTGAGACTGCTCTGTAGGCCAGGCACATGTCACCTCTAAGTAGTCTATATAATACCGAGTACAGTGACAGGGTCTTCCATCCATCCATGTAGGCCATGTGTTGAAGGCCCTGAATTTTCTTGGTGAGAAACATTTGAGGTCTCTCCAGCTGCTGTAGGTGCCTGGTGAGGTATGTACAGAAGGAAGCTTCATACTCTGTTATTGGTCTTATGAGGGATGAGTACAGGGGAGTTATAACCTCCTTAGCTTTGGATGCTATACCCTTACTTATGAACTGTATAATGTCGAAGGTCTTCCTTACCACTGTGGGTACATGATGACCAAAGTTAACGTTGCAGTCAACCAGCATTCCCAGATGTCTCACCACTGGGTTTGAACTTAGGGAGGTATTGTTAATATGGTAGTTTGCAGGGACTTTTCTTTTGCCAAAGGGGAATAATGCATTTTTTATGTTAAGTTTAAGTTCTTGGCTTTGGCACCAGTCACTTATCAGTGTAATTCCATTTTGTAGTATCTTGACATCGTTAAGGGATTCAGTGATTGCACCCAGTTTGCAGTCATCATTGAAATTGGTAAGCCACAAGCAATCTATTTTCACCTGGGTTTCTGAGAAATAGATTCCAAACAGTAGGGGACCCAGCACAGATCTTTGGGGCACACCACTGGTAACATGTCTGCTGTTAGAGGTGAAATCCCTAATTTGACTGTATGATTTTTGTTGGTGAGCCAGTTAGCTATCCATTAAGCAATGTAAGGGTTAATCCCCAGCTGGGTGAGTTTTTTCATGATGCCTGAGTGGGGATTGTGACAAAGGCATTGGATAGATTGAGATAGGCAATATGTACTGTTTTGCCTTCTTGCAGGGCTTTGGTGACATTCTCAAAAAAGTCCACCAGTTAGTGGACAGGAGAATTCTGCCAGTCAATGCCTCTCTTCAGCATGTAGAAGAGACACTCATCCAGTTGGTGCTGATCACTGTGCCAACACAGGCTCCTACCACCTCAACATTGGGGTCCTCCACTGCAACACCATCTGGCTGTGGATGTGTTTGAGGCTCTGAGGATTGGTCTCTTATATCCTTGTTGATAAGTCCATGATGATTCTCTCCATGGCCTTAAGATGAGACTGGTTGGGCTTACGGGTCCATAGTTTCCAGGGTCGGTTGAAGGACCCCCTTTGTACAAAGGAATTATGGTTGCTGTTTTCCACTCTGCTGTTACAAAGTCAGTACTTAGACTGTGGTTGAAGAGAGTGCCCAGTGATTCCAATAACTCCTGTTTTAAACTGTTTAGTAAGCAGCCTGGGATGTTATCTGGCCCCATTTACACTTTGGAGAGTGCAGTTATGACCTGCTCTTTGGAGATACTAGGTAGAGGACTGGTGATAGGCATGCTTTGGGGTATGATTGGTGGGGAAAGGGGGTGATGTTTTCATGACACCTATCTGCTAGCAGGTTGGCAATATCCTCAGGTTCAGTATGAGTGGTACCATCCATTACTAATTTGGCACAAAGTTGGGCCTTCCCTTTTAGGTTTTGGACAGTTTCTGTGGGCTTAACAATTTGCTTGTTCAAGCTGTGGAGGGTGTTCCTCATCTGCTGAGCCCATTCTCTCTTGTTCTTTGACAGTAGTTTGTTTCTCTTGTTGCATAACCTATTTATGCTAGATATCCACCAGGGTGGCTTGTTTTTTCATGAGGACCTTATTTTGATCTGTTCTGGTATTGCTGAGTCTATACATTTGTATAGGTAAAAACACCAAACCCAAAGGATGTATAAAACAAAAATCCACAAAATAGCATCCACAGAAGGCACTCCAGTCAAGGAAATATATATTTAGTGCTTTCATCCAAAATCTTCATCAGAATAAAATGGCAAAATGTCAACCAACCTTATATACTGCTCTACGGGTTTATATCATAACATCGAACAACAATAATATCGAATCACATAACATCGAACAAGTAACATTGAATGCTAAGAACCTCAAAAGCATACAACTGCGAAAACGGAAACCCCAGACTGTCATAGTTGGCCCTCGTGAACTCACACACCCTGACCTCCACTGTGGTGCGATCTCGGACTTGGTATAAATAAGTAGGGGGGTGTGGGGAGGCACAGACTCCCACGTTGGGGGGTGTAGGGGCAAAACCCCCCACATAAGGACTAGTTTGTAGTGTTTGTGTGTTTTGCATTGTGTACTGGAAGAATGGTTGTGTGCTGCTTTGCTGGATGGTGTTGTGATGATTAAAGAGGTGTGGTATTGTTTGCTATGGTGAAGTGTCAGGTTGCACGGGTGAGCATAGTTTGTAGTGTTTTGTGTTGTGTACTGGAAGAATGATTGTGTGCTGCTTTGCTGGATGGTGTAGTGACGATTGAAGAGGTGTGGTTTAGTTTGCTACGGTGAAGTGTCAGATTGCACGGGTGAGTAGATGACCAAGTGTTGCTATTAGCAGGTTTAGTTTTCGTAATTTTGTGCTTTTGAGGTTCTTAGTGTTCAATGTTATGTGATTCGATATTGTTATCATTTGATGTTGTGATATAAACCCCTACTCTACACACTCAATTAAACAATTAATTGAACAATCAAACAATTAAAATCTAAAAACTTCAGTAAAGCAACTTTTAAAGCTACATTACACAATATAACAAATATACTTATAAAAAAGCACTTAATACAAGTGCTATCATTGATTCCAGGATGCGTATCTGCTTGTAGCCTAAGCTGACAAAAAGTTTCTCTCCTCAAAAGCAATTTTTTTCTAATCACCACCGTTTACATCCCTAGGAACTGAGTCTAACACAAAAAAAAATTAATCTGTTTGAAATCTATACATACCGTAGAATGTTTATAAAGAGCATGAAAGCACTAAATATATAGTTCCTTGACTGGAGTGCCTTCTGTGGATGTTATTTTGTGGACATTAGTACAGGTGCTTATACGGGGCATTTGTGTACACCTCCATATAAGAGACATTGCTGTCGGTGATGGCAGTGGGTTTGAAACTATTTATGCCATCGCTTAGGAGGCTATAGTTTGCTTTGGAGAAAATTTTCAACCGTTTTGCTCCAGGTGTGGGGGTCAGGTACAATTGTTACTTTTAATGAGACTAATTTATGATCAGATTTTACCCGGAAGGGTTGCACACATGGGGGTGTGCAGGGATCCCCCATGTTGTTGAGTACTCGGTCAAGGACGTTAGAGCTCCTTGTGGGGTGCAGATTATCTGTTCCAGAGTATTTGTTTTAACAAAGTAAATGGAACCTCAGGGTCAGCATGTTTATGCTCATATATTTTCCCAATCAATGGAAGAATAGTTAAGGTCACCCATGATCAGTGTGGTTGGCTGTATTGTGAGTGACTAAGGTAGATCAAGGTAGGCAGTGTGGTTTTTGCGGTCCATGGTTGGGGACCTGTAGTTAACAATGACGTGGAGGGGGTATTTCCTACAGCTAGTTGGACTTGGAGTAACTCTAGGGATTCATACTGTTTAACCAGTCTTGAAGTGTATTTGTTTTTAATTAAGATGGATACACCTCATGCTTTCATTCTTTCATGTTTATTTTGCAGTCTGAACTTTTGGAAGGCATTGTAACCTTGCATGGCCAGAGTGCTCTCTGTGGTCTTGAACCATGTCTCTGTAACTGCAAAGACATTGGCATCTTCCAGAGTAAGGAATAAAAACTACCAATGCAAAACATGAGCTAAATCTAGGGTCTGATGCCAGGGATAGTTATAAATTCTTCTTTAATTACATCAGAGAATTAAGTAATCATTATTGGCAAAGTTCTGAACATGACCAAAAATGGTATCACCCACTTTGCAAGAATTAAATATAATAGTAAGTTAGAACAATAACAAATATCAACAAATCATTTTTTAAGAATCAGCAAATAAAATAACTGCATGCACTATATGCATAAATACATATAATTAATTATTTATCCCACTATGCATGTAGGTACTGAAACTGATTGAGATTAACTTTTGAAATTAGTAACAATTGACTCAGTTTCTACAGGTTGCTGAATTTTGTACACTCTGACCTTAAGATATAACTAATTTACTTGCAGATACTTTAAATCTAAGTTTACTACACTAACGGTAATTGAAAAATTACAAGTTCCTGAGTCTCTTACACACCCTAAGATATCCAAAGAACATGTCCTGAACTGTGTTAGCTGAGTTTAATATAGAATGGAGGTGGTAACTAGGGCAGCTGGTATGTATTCACCTCAAGCAAAGAAAACACAGCTGCTACTACCGGAGGAAACAGAGCCAAATTCTTATACTAGATGTCTTTCTATATGGAGAGTAGAGATGTCAACTGTAGAATTAACACAAGATGAGGGAAATAATATCAGAATAAATGTACACGGAGTTATGAAGAGTTATAAACTGAAACATTTTTCATATTAAGGTGACACATTTTTCAGAGATAATATTTAGGTATTGCATGACTGCAGAACAAAATATTCTCTAACTATAATGCCCTTATTAGGAGAAATTTTCTAAAAGTGGAATTAACTGTGGGAAATATATATTATAATATAATTTTACTGAATTGTGAAAATGTGCTGCATGAGGTTGTAAGACCAATGGAAGAAATATGTGTATATGTCTGTACATTTTGAATGCTAATTTTATACTGTAGTATTTTAAGGATGATTAGCTTTTATTACTGTAAATAATAATAAAGACTTTACATTAAAAAGATTAAGGAAGCTATGGAAAGCTGGAGAATAGTTGCATCAGGTGATGGATGAGTACTACAAAGGTATTAACTTATTTATACCTGTAGCACCTTCTTGGTGTGTTATCACTTACCTACTGTAAGGCCTTGTGGCATAATGGCATTCTTTAGACCTGGGTGCCTTAACACAGGATCTATCAATTAATAATAGGCAAGATGTGAAAGTGAGAGGAATAAATGATGCCAAAATATATCTATATCTATGCTCGCACGTGTGTGTGTGTGTGTGTGTGTGTGTGTGTGTGTGTGTGTGTGTGTGTGTGTGTTATTTGCATCACATTTGCATTGTTTCTTGCACATCTGCAAATGTCTAAGAAAGCAGTACTTACAAAGAAAATATTTGTCAGTATATGAAAGTTTAAGTCTAGCAGAACAAATTTGCTACTGATATCTGAAAAAAAAATGTCTGGATTTTTTTTTTGCATTATAATAATTTACTTTACAATAATAGCACATATAGTTTTTGCTGAGCAACATTACTGTTTATACTTTTTAAACAGCATTTACTTCATATCGATATATTTGTATTTGTTTGTCTTATGGTTTTAAAATGAATTTTCCAGAAGTCTTCAGGAAATTTAATATATAATATAGGGTGCTTACAAGTGTAGCACTCCACAGCTGCTTTGTACAAATGAATTTAGGTAGATTTAAATGTAGAAAGAGGAAATAATGAAAGAATACAGTATGATTAAAATGGTTATGTTAACAAAGCAGTGTTCATATGCCAATACAGAACTTCCCTATTAACAAGAGAACTGAGTACCTGTCTTCATTTGAAACTAATTTAAGGGATGAAACAATGTACCTGACTGCAACACTCTGTACCAGCTTATACAACAGGAACCCCAGGGCATCAGAAAAGAAGGCGTCAAGAAAAAGAGGAGCTTTTCCCCCTTGAGGACCTCCCAACCACAAGGCACATTACTAATATACATTTTTTTTGTTCCCCTTTAGTACTTCAGGAGGTACCTCAGGAAATCCTTGCTGATTCAGGAACAAGGCTGCACTTTAGCTTTTTCAAACATAAAACAAAGAAAGAAGTTAGAGCATTGATTCAAAAAGTGGAGGCTGAAAGCCCCTGGCACAATGGAATGCAGAGATAAAACCTTGGCTATAGCCAGGTTTGAAATTGCTGAGTAGCTCAGACGTTGGGACAGCCAAACAGAGGAAGGTGGGAATAAGTAGCTTATATTGGCTGTCCTATCCTGAGGAGGAAGGAGATGGTGGTCGCTGTCAACAAACTGCTTGCCTGTAAGCAGAGGCTTCCATGTTCACAGTGGCTGTAAGACTGGGAATCATGGGTTTGGAAGCATGTATGTGGGAGCATGCACACACCATGGGGGAGTACGGGATGCCTCCATTGTGATGCTGGGTGTTCACATTAGTCCTCAGGTAAAGGTTGGGACCTTTTAAGAGAAAACATTCATGGCTGTTTGCACGATGGCTAACATGTTTGGCTCTCACACACTGTGAAGGAGGATCGTTTAATAGTGAAGCTGGACAGTCAGCAGGCAGGAGGGAGAAAATGAAGCCTACATTATATTATAATTCTGACGTATTAGAAATGACTGTTTCTGACAGTCTGAGTACTGCAAAGGAAAAGGAAATAGTTTTGATGAGAGGTCAGTATGCATAGAATGTGAAAATGGGAAATGGGCAGGCATGGATGGATTACAGTATGAAAGTTACAAAGGTTAATGAGAATTCTTAGTGTCAGGAGTTAGTGCAATCAGCTTTCTAGATAATTTAGTTAGATGTAAAATAGAATGATTGTTGTAGAAGTGATATAATTTGTTTTTGTGGAGAAGAAGAGACAAGTCAGTCATATAAAGTCAGAAGACATTTGATCTGAAGAATGTTGATTTTGAGTTAGTAATGGAAATTATTAAACATAAAATGGCAGAGTATCTATAAAGGCCAGTCATATGGCAGAATGAAATGAAAAAGTACTGACTATTTTCAAATAACAAGGGGTGTCTTGAAGAAGGAATACCTGTATGTGCTAAGGAATATACAATGTTTTGATGTTAGCAGGAAACAAAATAAGTAGCCTGGCATAAACATAATAAGTTAGGCATTAATTATAAAAAATATTACTTGCAAAGAGTATACTCAGATTAAAAAGGTATATTCTGGTTTTGATAAAGTAGACAGAACCTTTCAATAAGATAGAAGGGTGAGGCAAGGATGTCCACTTTGCAATTTAGTCTATATGTGCTATGTGTATAAAATATTGAGTGATAAGCAAATAAATGTGTAACTTAAAAATAAATATAGTAGATAGCATGAGTTTTAACCTACAGTATTAATTTAAGAATCTGGTGTGCATGTCAGAGGAAGACAGAGAAGGTGATGAAGAAATCAAGGAAATCTGATACTTTATAGTGAGAATGAAAGACTTATATGGTATGCATATAGAGAAGATGTATGAAATGAGCTGAAGACTAAAGAAATACTTTGTTTGCAAATGCTCTGGACTCAAGAAAAGAGAATGATTTCAAGTAATACATTTTGAAATACTGACATGGAAGATATAAACTCATTAGATCAACCACAAAAGACAGACAGAGTAAAATGGTTGGCTAGCATTTAATATGGTAAAAGAAATGGATTCAATTTTTTGCCTCATTTTTGGAAATAGATAAAAACCAATTCCTAGGTTATTGGCAAATAGACCAAATCCTATTATAAGAAATATATGAAACATAGGGCAGCATGTACGGTCTGGAGCTGCTCAAGTGCATAGCGTGCATTTGCTGACAGCAGCATTACATGGACATGCAAATAAAGTCAGTGTGATATAATTGTGTTAAATATGGAGAAGTGAAGCAATTTCTATAATCATCCTGATTTTTTGTAAATGAGTAAGCTGTACAAGGTTTATCTTTTCATACGTGCAGAATTGTAAACGGTTTGTACCTTGGCATATTGTGGGCAAACGTGGCTCAGTCACAATGAAAGTATTATAGCAAAGCTGCAGACTGCAGAGCAGCTAAGAGAGTTTTTTTTAAACTAAAGGGCTCATAGCTTTTTCATATGAGTATCCTTTTGTGTGTACCTACATGGTTTCATCAAAGAATAGAAACAGGGTGATAGGACAGACTGAACAAAGGGGAGATATAAAGAATTGAACATACAGGGGAGACATCAGACGGGTTTGAGCAGGAGGAGTCAGGAGTGGATGGGCACTATGTTTTTGTTGGAGGATAGACCCCTGTTTTTCAAAGGTTTTTTTTAAGAAGTTATTGTGGGTTGAAAATGGGGAGGAGGGTGAAGCAGAAACAGTAAGGAAAAAAGGGCTGAGGAAGTCCCAGCTGTGTATCCAGTCCACAGAGCCTCAAACATGTCCACAGCCAAATGGTGTTGCAGTAGAGGACCCCAATGTTGAGGGGGTAGGAGCCTGTGTTGGCACAGTGATCGGCACCAACTTGACAAGTGTCTCTTCTATACACTGAAGAGAGGCGTTGACTGGCTGAATTCTCCTGTCCACTAACTCTACCAGTGCATCTTCAGCCAAACTCCAAAGCCCCTGTTCAGTGAGGCTTGCCAGGCTGCCATGTGCCAGAGTGCCTGAAGGACTGGCACCTCCACTTCAGTTCTTAGAGGACATCCCCAGACAGGCAGGGGATGATCTATCCATAGCCTGTAATTTGAACCTGTGTAACAGAAAAATAAAAATGGAGATAAAATAACAAAGGAAAAAAAGTATAAGCAAAAAACACTGCAGAAAACTATCTTTATGGAAGTACACTTGTGTATGGGAAGTGTCTACAGTTGGGGTAGTGATTGAGGAAATGCTCATGCAATTGAGAGAAATGTGTAAGAGTAGTGCGTATGCATACTTCTCATGAATGGAAATGGCAAGAGATTTTCTTTTAAGTGTTTTGTCTTTCAGTTCTGTACTCTTCAATCACATTTTACAGTACCCAGACATCAGACAGAAAATAAATCATTAATTATGGCAGTTAATCATGGTTAAAAATGACAGCATAACACCTTTTGTTGATCTGTTCCTATATTCATTTGCATTTCTTTCAGCAAAGGTATAACAACAGTTGTTTGCAGTATTAGCACTGAAATCAGTTTTTAAAGCATTGCTGTACTGTTGTTTATGCTACCGAGGTATGCATAATAATTTGTACTATGCTTAGTTAAGTAATAAAAAACTTTTGGTCACCTGTTACACTTAACGGAAGATTCCAACAGATGCTTCATTCTTCTTTTCTCTTCTGCTATTAAGAGTTATTCTGGACCTCTTCCTCAACTGGAAGTGTGAATTTTCTTTTATACAGAACTTTGTCTAATGTACAGTAAGTAATACTAAAGTAAAACAGACTGAAGTCTTACGTTATGTACAGAACTTTGTCTAATGTACAGTAAGTAATACTGAAGTAAAACAGACTGAAGTCTTACGTTATGTACAGAACTTTGTCTAATGTACAGTAAGTAATACTGAAGTAAAACAGACTGAAGTCTTACGTTATGTACAGAACTTTGTCTAATGTACAGTAAGCAATACTGAAGTAAAACAGACTGAAGTCTTACGTTATGTATAGAACATTGTCTAATGTACAGTAAGCAATACTGAAGTAAAACAGACTGAAGTTTTACGTTATGTACAGAACTTTGTCTAATGTACAGTAAGCAATACTGAAGTAAAACAGACTGAAGTCTTACGTTATGTACAGAACTTTGTCTAATGTACAGTAAGCAATACTGAAGTAAAACAGACTGAAGTCTTAAGTTATGTACAGAACTTTGTCTAATGTACAGTATGCAGTACTGAAGTAAAACAGACTGAAGTCTTACGTTATGTACAGAACTTTGTCTAATGTACAGTAAGTAATACTGATGTAAAACAGACTGAAGTCTTATGTTATGTGCTGCTCATTACTTCAGAAAAGTAACCTCCACTCCCCTCCCCGAACATGCATTCAAACTTAGGAGTGGTGAGTGTCATTTCAGCCATGTTATATGTGCAGCAAGAAATACTTATAAATATACAATTAAGTTCAGCAATTTGTTTTACTTATATTTGGTTACCTTTCACAAAGACTGCCCTCCTGTAATTTTTAGAAAAGTCTTAGAACTTGTTTAATGCTACGCTTCACAATTCTTTGCATCTGTAACTGCAAATTTTGTTTAATAGCTATACTATATGCATTCAGCATTATTATATTTGAACATTACTAATACATTTGCAGAGTTACATGTACAGATTACTATTTTCATATTCTCTACTGACATTTTCATCTGTAACCTGTTAACAGTTAGTATCATTTTCTGTCTGTCATGAACAGATGGATGTCTGATAACATAATGTATTCCTTTTTTATGCATTTCAGAATGTCACATGAAGCACATATTTGAATATAAAGATATCTGACTGTTGAAAAACACGTACTTGTGCTGTTTTTTCTACTGCCTTTTGTGTGTAGATATATATATATATATATATATATATATATATATATATACACACATGCAGCTATATATGGATTAAAAGTTCTACTTACTGTTGAATTCTGGCCATCTCACCCTAACCTGGTCAACCCATTCAGCCAGATGGTCATCGCTATGCTTTTGCAAGTCATCATATGTATGACATCACTGCTGACTAGAGTGGGTTATACCTGTCAGGGTTGACAGGTGGTTACCCATCTCCTGCCAGATATCTATTTTCTTCCATGTACTGGTAAGCATGCATGCCTGCATCCTCTCCAGGTATGAGTCATGTGGAAGGTAGAGCATAATTAAGGTGTCTTTCTCAGACCTGCCAGGATTTTGCCCTCTTGCCTTCACAGGTGTTACCATCATTTGAAGAACCAGAACCAGAATGATGAAAGTAGGTGAAGCCTGTATTAAACAGAGTTAGAACCACTCCATGTTGGGTGTGACATCACTTTGACCAAACCCTCATTAGACCAGGTATTGGTAACACTGTCAGGTTTGTTGTAACCAAAACTGCTTTGTCACACACTTTTTTCTTAACTTATTCAAGCCTATAGCACCTTTTTGTATACTCCCAGTTAACATCAGTAGCTCCTTATGCTATTTAGACCTTCCTTGAGTCTGATTTTTTAACTAAGTTACATATCAGCTTATAATAGACAGAATTAAAAAGGGCAAGGATTTATTAATAAAATGAAACTGAGATTGTTATTCGAGGATGCCCAGCAGTAGAAAAGCTTATGCTTTTTAAGTTGATTTTCCAAAAAATGCTCTGAAATGCAAAGATGCATGTAGGCTACAAGAGGTGCAGCATTCCACACTACATAGGTAGTAATGAGTTAAAGGGAAACACTTACCTGGCTATACAATTGCTAATGTATTATTTATAACTTATCTATAACAAATAAGCTCTGTCAGTAACATTTCTTCCTAACATTTACATTTTTTCTGTCCTACTTTTGCATCATTTAGTTTTATGCAGTGAAGTGGGACATATTCTTTTTTATCAGTTTTTAAAGGTAGTGTAGAAAGAAATGCCATTACTAATGTGAAGAAGTATTTATTGGACTTTTTGATATACATCACTTTTATTAGGATTGTGACATCCTTCCTCTGGGCCAATAATCAAGGAGCCTTAATCCTCACCACTGACACTAGTGAGGAATGTTCACTTGAAACAAAAATAGATACACACAGTATTTCCAGGTGCAGTTCTCTGCACCAAGCACAATTTCCCTTAAGAGCACGCAAGGAACACACTCCCATCCTGGGGCTGGATTTCCTTCTTTCTAACCAGGCCCCACATACGACTCCCCACTGAAACAGCTGTAGAGTTGAGTCCTCAACTGTGTGTTCCAAGCCAGGTCCTGAATCACCCTCAATGTGGAACCAGTATTCTGTAATAGCTGACACATACACACTCTTTGAGATTTGATTTTCACACACACACACACACACACACACACACACACACACACACACACACACACGCGCGCGTGCATGCACGCGCACAAGCACACACACACACACACACACACACACACACACACACACACACACACACACACCTGGGAAAGCCTGGCACAGATCTACCAGCTATGCCCCCCTCTGTCCAGACTATAAGGTAGATAAGCCTCTTATAAGGGTATCCAAATATATTGAGTGACATTAATACTATGTTGACCAAACAGCAAGGCTTTCAGGAGTGGCCACAGTGTCACCAAATACATATAAGTACTCTCAAAGGTTAAAATATTCTCTAAAACCCTGACACAATGAAAACCTTAAGTATATTTCATAATAAATAATAAAAGCACATAAATATACTAAATACCTATTTACAATAAACACCAGAGTTTCATCACATAAAATATTAAAAATGATGGAAAGATTCACACCTATACAGAAATACAATACTTAACTAATCTCACAGTATTTTCCTCACTGATCTAAAGAATTATTATTCCCTATTTACTTACTAAAGGAAGGTGAGATGAAGTGGATGAGTGATCCTTCTTTGTTAGGTTTCCAAAAACAGACTGCCCTGAGATTTATGTCTCCTCTAGTATTAGGTTCATAGGTTCATAAGTTCGTACTAGGCTATCTGCCCTAGGGCATTTATAAGCCTAGCCAGAGTGTGTTTGGCTTTTGCCACCCATTTTAAATTAATTTTGCTATGCCCTTTTTCGAGGTTAGTACACTGTGCCTCTGTCTAACAGTGACACAGAAGTGATACCCTGGGTAAACCTATGATCTCCCATCCACTCATCAAGATTCCTCTTGAAGAGAGTCAGTGAGGGACTCTGCCTAACCTGGACTGGGATTTTATTCCAGAGTGAAGGGAGCCTCTGGGTTATGAATCAGTCCCTCCAGCATGTCCTATTTATTTCAGTGCTGAGGTTCAAGTCTCTCGAGAGCGTAGCTCGATGGGATTTAGATTTTCTGAGGTGCAGCATGTCCATTAATTCTGGGTTGGACATGGCTTTATACATCAGGCACAGATCGCCTCTGAGCAGGCGGTATGCCACTGAGTAGAGCTGGAGTTTCTTTAACTGGGCAGCATATGGCATCTGTTTGAGCCCTTTGATCCTCTTGGTAAGGTACTTTTGTGGTCTTTCCAGTTGCTGCAGGTGTCTGGTAAGGTGCATCCCAAAAGGGGCATTGTACTCAATTATGGGCCTGATGAGGGATGAGTAAAGAGGCACGATGACCTCCCCTGATCTAGATGTGAATCCCTTCATGATTAGGTGGGCTATATAAAATGTTTTTTCTAACCACTTTGGCCACGTGGTTTGTCAAATGAGAGATGCTATCAACTTGGGTCCCCAGGTCCCTAATTACTTCTTCTGTACTTAATGGATTACCACCTATGTGGTAATTTGTGGGCACTTTGTTTTTGCCAAAGGGGATGACTATACACTTTTTGGCATTTAGCTTGAGGCCATGGCTCTGGCACCAGTTGTCTGTTTCTATGAGGCCCTTTTGGAGGATGCTTGTGTTGGCTGGAGAGTCGATTATGGTGCCCAGTTTGCAGTCATCTGCGAACTTGGTCAGCCACAGTCCTTCCGTGTTGGCCTGTACCTCCGAGAAATATATACCGAACAAGAGAGGTCCCAGGACTGAGCCTTGTGGGATGCCACTTGTAACTGGTTTGGAGTCTGACATGGCTCCAGCAATTCTAACCATGTGGGTTCTGTCCTTAAGCCAGTTTGCAACCCATCTAGTGACATAGGGGTTTATATTTAAGCTGGTGAGCTTATCTATAATGCCCGAGTGGGGTATTGTATCGAAGGCTTTTGAGGTCCAGGTAGGCTGTGTGGACCACCTTCCCCTCATCAATGGCCTTGGTGACTGTTTCAAAGAAATTGACCAGGTTTAAGAGGCAGGATCTGCCCTTAACAAAGCCGAACTGGGTAGGATCCAGTGTCTGTAGGTCCCCAATATCTTTATTTATGAGATCCATGATGATCCTTTCCATAGCTTTGCAGACCAAGCTAGTCAGGCTTATGGGGCGATAGTTTCCAGGATCCGTTGAGGCACCACCTTTGTGGAGAGGGACCACTGTTGCTGTACGCCACTCTTTGGGTGCATATCCTGTAGTAAGGCTGAGATTGAACAGTAGATTTATGTTTGGGTTTAGCTCTTCTTGGAGTTCATGTAGGGCGCAGCCTGGGACACCGTCTAGTCCCATTGATGCTGTGTTTTTTGCTTTGAAGAGCGTGGCTCTTACCTGAGCATCTGAGATGTCAGGGGGGCAGCACTCTACTGGGATAGATATTTGCCCTTTTGGTGGGGAAGGGGGGAGAAGTTTGTGCTGAACCTGTCAGCTAGGATGTTGGCAATGTCTGTGGGTTCGATGTATATTTTGTCATTTTGGACTAATTCTGAGCATATCTGGGAATTCTCACCAAGGTTCCTAACATAACTAAAGAAAGCCTTGTGATTATCCTTAGTGTCCTGTGCAATTTTTCTCTCGAAGCTGGCCTTAGACTATTTTATGAGTGCCCGTAGTTTTTTGCTAATACTGATCAGAGATGCCTTCCCTTTTTGGGATTTTGCTCTATCATGTAGTAGCTTCCTCCTTCTATTGTATAGTTTGTTTATGGCTGGGGTCCACCAGACAGGATGTCTGCCTTTGGAGGATTGGGTCTTGGTTTTATTTGATTTGCATGATCCATGCATTCCTGAAGGTGTTCATAGAATGCATTTATAAAGGATTCTGCGGTCTGGGACGTATTTTCCACATGCTCGGGGACTTTATCATAGTTTAAAAAATCAGTATCAGACAATTTAGAAATAGTAGTTAAAGCTTTACCACGGAATAAGGGTGTCAGTAACTCTGTCAAGAGCCATTGGTCCACATTATACTGTTTAAATACTCTTTTAAATATATAAATTAAGCTATCAAAATTATCACCCTCTGTAAACTGTGGAAGAAATGTACTTACTTGTATTGCTTCTGGTGTTTGGTTATTCCTTTCCCATTACCAAGGCCCCAAATAAGACTTGACACTGACCACAGCTGTAGAGTAAAATCCTCAGCAGCCAAGTGTTTCAAGCCAAGTCCTACACCACCCTCTCTGTAAAACCAGTGTTCTATGTCCCTGCTCCAAGTAGCTGACACACAGAATCTTTGCAATTTGATTTTCACAGACACACACACACACACACACACACACACACACACACACACACACACACACACACACACACACACACACACCCTGGGAAAGCTGGCAGAGATTTACCAGCTATGCCACCTTTGTCCAGACTATAAGGTAGAAACTGCCACCAGAACACTCCAAAGCCAGCTACTCTAAAGCTCTTATAAGGGTACCCAATTATACTGATTAAAATTAATACAAATACAAATGGTAGTGTTTGACAAATGCAGCAAGGCTTTCAGGAGTGGCCACATTTTCACCAAATAAATATAAGTGCTCTCAAAGGTTAAAATATTCTCTAAAAGATGAGCCACAATGAAAAGTTTAAATATATTTAACAATAAATAATAAAAAAAACATGAAAATACTAAATCATCATCATCAGCCCCTTTTGTTCCCATTTCTACATGGGTTGGGGTTGGGATATCGTGTTAACTGTTACCAACTCTTTCAATTCAGTGCCACACTCCTGCCTTCTTCAACACTCATGCCTAACTGTCGAGATCGTCTTTCACATAATCCATCCACCTCTTTGCTGGATATCTTCGCTTCCTCTTACCTTCTTCCTGTCTCTCACTATTCTTCCTCACAAGATTGTCTTCTGCTTTTCTACACATGTGCCCAAACCACCATAATCTGTTCTCTATGATCTTTTCTGCAATTGGAGCTAATTTGGCTTTTGCTCTTATGTCTTCATTTCTTCATCTGCCCCACAGTGTGCATCCTACCACCTTTCTCAGGCACTTCATACCTTTCTTAGGCACTTCATTTCCATCACCTCTCTGCCTTTACTGCCCAGGTTTCTGTACCATACAGTAGTACTGGTCACACCACTGTCTTGTACACCTTACTTTTCAACTTCTTTGGCATTCATCTACACCTGATACTCTATGCCAGTTGGTTGCAGCCCCTCTGATTCTAGCTTTGACCTCTTTATTCAGACTACCCTTCTCATCAACTACTCCTCCCAGATACTTGAAGCTGTTTATCTGTTCCACTATCTTCCCTTCTATCTCTAGTCTCAGCTTCTTCTGATTTCCCAAATTTGCTGCCATTACCACCATCTTATCTATGTGCCTTGATTACCACCATCTTATCTGTGTTTATGCTCCATTCTCCTATCCTTTGCTAAAGTTCTAGCTCAGAGTCTGCCTGTACTGCCACTTTGTCTGCATACAGCAGCTTTGTTGATCCATCCCCTCCAATCTGTTTACTAATTTAGTCCATCACTAGTATGAACAGCAGTGGGCTCAGAGCTGAACCCTGATGTACACCCACTCCCACTGGGAACCCATCTGTGAGGCTGAACACTGTCCGTACTTGAGTCATTGGGTCATTGTACATAGCCTGCACTAATTCTACCACTGGGACTTCAAACCACCACAGTATTGCCCAGATCAGCTTTCTTGGAACCTTGTCATAGAATGCCCAGCTGGACTCTCTCCTCATCTCTAGCTTCTTCTCAAGTATCTGTCTCAATGCAAATATATCGGGTCAATTGTGCTGCATCCTGATCTGAATCCAAACTTCTTACATTCTACTACTCTGCATATCCATTTATCAATCACCCACTCCAGAACTTTCATAGGTTCATAGGTTCATAGGTAGATACTAGGCTATCTGCCCTAGGGCATTTATAAGCCTAGCCAGAGTGCATTTGGCTTCCACCTCCCTATTAGATTAGCCTACTGTGCCTCTGTAAAGTAGGTCATAGAAGGTACCCTTTTAAGATTAGTTTACTGTGCCTCTGTCTAGCAGGGACACAGGAGAGATCCCAGGAGTGAATTTGCGATTTCCCATCCACGCATCCAAATTTCGCTTGAAGAGGGTCAGCGAGGGGCTATGTCTAACATGAATTGGGATTCTATTCCAGAGTGAGGGGAGCCTCTGGGAAATGAATCTGTCCCTCCAGCATGTCCTATTTATTTTTGTGCTGAGGTTTAGGTCCCTGGAGCGTGTAGCTCTAAGGGACTTGGATTTTTTGAGGTGGAGCATGTCCATTAATTCTGGGTTTGACATGGCTTTGTACGTCAGGCATAGATCGCCTCTGAGTAGGCAGTAAGCAACTGAGTAGAGCTGGAGTTTCTTTAGTCGAGCTGCATAGGACATCTGTTTGTATCCCATGATCCTCTTGGTGAGGTACTTTTGGAGTCTCTCCCGTTGCTGCAGGTGTCGGGTAAGGTACATCCCAAAAGGGGCATTGTATTCAATAATGGGCCTGATGAGTGACGAGTAGAGGGGCACAATGACCTCTCTTGATCTAGATGCGAACCCTTTCGTGATAAGGTGGGCTATATAGAAGGTCTTTCTAACCACTTTGGCAACGTGATTATCAAAGGAGAGATTACTATCTACGTTGGTCCCTAAATCTCTAATTACTTCTTCCGTACTTAATGGATTACCACCTATGTGATAATTTGTGGGCACCTTGTTTTTCCCAAAGGGGATGACTATGCACTTTTTAGCATTTAGCTTGAGGCCGTGGCTCTGGCACCAAGCATCCATCTCTGTCAGACATTTTTGGAGGATGCTTGTGTCAGCTGGAGATTCGATTATGGCCCCCAGTTTGCAGTCATCTGCGAACTTTGTCAGCCATAATCACCCGTGTTAGCCTGAACCTCAGAGAAGTATATACTGAACAAGAGTGGTCCCAGAACTGAGCCCTGTGGGACGCCACTTGTAACTGGTTTGGATTTGGACATGGCACCTGCGATTCTGACCATGTGGGTTCTATCTCTGAGCCAGTTTGCAACCCATCTTGTGATATAGGGGTTGATATTTAAGCTGGTAAGCTTATTTATGATGCCCGAGTGGGGTATTGTGTCGAAGGCTTTTGCGAGGTCCAGGTAGGCTGTGTGGACTACCTTGCCCTCATCTATGGCTTTGGTAACTGTTTCAAAGAAATCAACTAGGTTTAAGAGGCAAGATCTTCCCTTAACAAAGCCGAATTGGGTAGGGTCCAGTGCCTGGAGGCTCCCAATGTCTTTGTTTATGAGTTCCATGATAATACGCTCCATAGCTTTACAGACCAGACTAGTCAGGCTTATGGGGCGATAGTTTCCAGGATCCGTTGAGGCACCACCTTTGTGGAGAGGGACCACTGTTGCTGTACGCCACTCTTTGGGTGCATATCCTGTAGTAAGGCTGAGATTGAACAGTAGATTTATGTTTGGGTTTAGCTCTTCTTGGAGTTCATGTAGGACGCAGCCTGGGACACCGTCTAGTCCCATTGATGCTGTGTTTTTTGCTTTGAAGAGCGTGGCTCTTACCTGAGCATCTGAGATGTCAGGGGGGCAGCACTCTACTGGGATAGATATTTGCCCTTTTGGTGGGGAAGGGGGGAGAAGTTTGTGCTGAACCTGTCAGCTAGGATGTTGGCAATGTCTGTGGGTTCGATGTATATTTTGTCATTTTGGACTAATTCTGAGCATATCTGGGAATTCTCACCAAGGTTCCTAACATAACTAAAGAAAGCCTTGTGATTATCCTTAGTGTCCTGTGCAATTTTTCTCTCGAAGCTGGCCTTAGACTATTTTATGAGTGCCCGTAGTTTTTTGCTAATACTGATCAGAGATGCCTTCCCTTTTTGGGATTTTGCTCTATCATGTAGTAGCTTCCTCCTTCTATTGTATAGTTTGTTTATGGCTGGGGTCCACCAGACAGGATGTCTGCATTTGGAGGATTGGGTCTTGGTTTTATTTGGAATTGCATGATCCATGCATTCCTGAAGGTGTTCATAGAATGCATTTATAAAGGATTCTGCGGTCTGGGACGTATTTTCCACATGCTCGGGGACTTTATCATAGTTTAAAAAATCAGTATCAGACAATTTAGAAATAGTAGTTAAAGCTTTACCACGGAATAAGGGTGTCAGTAACTCTGTCAAGAGCCATTGGTCCACATTATACTGTTTAAATACTCTTTTAAATATATAAATTAAGCTATCAAAATTATCACCCTCTGTAAACTGTGGAAGAAATGTACTTACTTGTATTGCTTCTGGTGTTTGGTTATTCCTTTCCCATTACCAAGGCCCCAAATAAGACTTGACACTGACCACAGCTGTAGAGTTAAATCCTCAGCAGCCAAGTGTTTCAAGCCAAGTCCTACACCACCCTCTCTGTAAAACCAGTGTTCTATGTCCCTGCTCCAAGTAGCTGACACACAGAATCTTTGCAATTTGATTTTCACAGACACACACACACACACACACACACACACACACACACACACACACACACACACACACACACACACACACACACACACACCCTGGGAAAGCTGGCAGAGATTTACCAGCTATGCCACCTTTGTCCAGACTATAAGGTAGAAACTGCCACCAGAACACTCCAAAGCCAGCTACTCTAAAGCTCTTATAAGGGTACCCAATTATACTGATTAAAATTAATACAAATACAAATGGTAGTGTTTGACAAATGCAGCAAGGCTTTCAGGAGTGGCCACATTTTCACCAAATAAATATAAGTGCTCTCAAAGGTTAAAATATTCTCTAAAAGATGAGCCACAATGAAAAGTTTAAATATATTTAACAATAAATAATAAAAAAAACATGAAAATACTAAATCATCATCATCAGCCCCTTTTGTTCCCATTTCTACATGGGTTGGGGTTGGGATATCGTGTTAACTGTTACCAACTCTTTCAATTCAGTGCCACACTCCTGCCTTCTTCAACACTCATGCCTAACTGTCGCAGATCGTCTTTCACATAATCCATCCACCTCTTTGCTGGATATCTTCGCTTCCTCTTACCTTCTTCCTGTCTCTCACTATTCTTCCTCACAAGATTGTCTTCTGCTTTTCTACACATGTGCCCAAACCACCATAATCTGTTCTCTATGATCTTTTCTGCAATTGGAGCTAATTTGGCTTTTGCTCTTATGTCTTCATTTCTTCATCTGCCCCACAGTGTGCATCCTACCACCTTTCTCAGGCACTTCATACCTTTCTTAGGCACTTCATTTCCATCACCTCTCTGCCTTTACTGCCCAGGTTTCTGTACCATACAGTAGTACTGGTCACACCACTGTCTTGTACACCTTACTTTTCAACTTCTTTGGCATTCATCTACACCTGATACTCTATGCCAGTTGGTTGCAGCCCCTCTGATTCTAGCTTTGACCTCTTTATTCAGACTACCCTTCTCATCAACTACTCCTCCCAGATACTTGAAGCTGTTTATCTGTTCCACTATCTTCCCTTCTATCTCTAGTCTCAGCTTCTTCTGATTTCCCAAATTTGCTGCCATTACCACCATCTTATCTATGTGCCTTGATTACCACCAACTTATCTGTGTTTGCGTTCCATTCTCCTATCCTTTGCTAAAGTTCTAGCTCAGAGTCTGCCTGTACTGCCACTTTGTCTGCATACAGCAGCTTTGTTGATCCATCCCCTCCAATCTGTTTACTAATTTAGTCCATCACCAGTATGAACAGCAGTGGGCTCAGAGCTGAACCCTGATGTACACCCACTCCCACTGGGAACCCATCTGTGAGGCTGAACACTGTCCGTACTTGAGTCATTGGGTCATTGTACATAGCCTGCACTAATTCTACCACTGGGACTTCAAACCACCACAGTATTGCCCAGATCAGCTTTCTTGGAACCTTGTCATAGAATGCCCAGCTGGACTCTCTCCTCATCTCTAGCTTCTTCTCAAGTATCTGTCTCAATGCAAATATATCGGGTCAATTGTGCTGCATCCTGATCTGAATCCAAACTTCTTACATTCTACTACTCTGCATATCCATTTATCAATCACCCACTCCAGAACTTTCATAGGTTCATAGGTTCATAGGTAGATACTAGGCTATCTGCCCTAGGGCATTTATAAGCCTAGCCAGAGTGCATTTGGCTTCCACCTCCCTATTAGATTAGCCTACTGTGCCTCTGTAAAGTAGGTCACAGAAGGTACCCTTTTAAGATTAGTTTACTGTGCCTCTGTCTAGCAGGGACACAGGAGAGATCCCAGGGGTGAATTTGCGATTTCCCATCCACGCATCCAAATTTCGCTTGAAGAGGGTCAGCGAGGGGCTATGTCTAACATGAATTGGGATTCTATTCCAGAGAGAGGAAACTCTGGGGAAATGAATCTGTCCCTCCAGCATGTCCTATTTATTTTTGTGCTGAGGTTTAGGTCCATGGAGCGTGTAGCTCTAAGGGACTTGGATTTTTTGAGGTGGAGCATGTCCATTAATTCTGGGTTTGACATGGCTTTGTACGTCAGGCATAGATCGCCTCTGAGTAGGCAGTAAGCAACTGAGTAGAGCTGGAGTTTCTTTAGTCGAGCTGCATAGGACATCTGTTTGTATCCCATGATCCTCTTGGTGAGGTACTTTTGGAGTCTCTCCCGTTGCTGCAGGTGTCGGGTAAGGTACATCCCAAAAGGGGCATTGTATTCAATAATGGGCCTGATGAGTGACGAGTAGAGGGGCACAATGACCTCTCTTGATCTAGATGCGAACCCTTTCGTGATAAGGTGGGCTATATAGAAGGTCTTTCTAACCACTTTGGCAACGTGATTATCAAAGGAGAGATTACTATCTACGTTGGTCCCTAAATCTCTAATTACTTCTTCCGTACTTAATGGATTACCACCTATGTGATAATTTGTGGGCACCTTGTTTTTCCCAAAGGGGATGACTATGCACTTTTTAGCATTTAGCTTGAGGCCGTGGCTCTGGCACCAAGCATCCATCTCTGTCAGACATTTTTGGAGGATGCTTGTGTCAGCTGGAGATTCGATTATGGCCCCCAGTTTGCAGTCATCTGCGAACTTTGTCAGCCATAATCACCCGTGTTAGCCTGAACCTCAGAGAAGTATATACTGAACAAGAGTGGTCCCAGAACTGAGCCCTGTGGGACGCCACTTGTAACTGGTTTGGATTTGGACATGGCACCTGCGATTCTGACCATGTGGGTTCTATCTCTGAGCCAGTTTGCAACCCATCTTGTGATATAGGGGTTGATATTTAAGCTGGTAAGCTTATTTATGATGCCCGAGTGGGGTATTGTGTCGAAGGCTTTTGCGAGGTCCAGGTAGGCTGTGTGGACTACCTTGCCCTCATCTATGGCTTTGGTAACTGTTTCAAAGAAATCAACTAGGTTTAAGAGGCAAGATCTTCCCTTAACAAAGCCGAATTGGGTAGGGTCCAGTGCCTGGAGGCTCCCAATGTCTTTGTTTATGAGTTCCATGATAATACGCTCCATAGCTTTACAGACCAGACTAGTCAGGCTCATGGGGGCGATAGTTTCCGGAGTCCGTTGTGGCACCACCTTTGTGGAGTGGGACCACTGTAGCTGTATGCCATTCTTTGGGTACATATCCTGTAGTAAGGCTAAGTTTGAACAGTGACTTAATGTGAGGGTTCAGTTCTTCTTGGAGCTCATGTAAGACCACAGCCTGGGACACTGTCCGGTCCCATAGATGCTGTGTTTTTTGCTTTGGAGAGGGCAGCTTTCACCTGTGCATCTGTGATGTCAGGGAGGTTACATTCAGTTGGGATAGGCATTTGCTCCTTTGGGGGGGAAGGGGGGGAGAAGTTTGCGCTGAATCTGTCTGCCAGGATGTTGGCTATGTCTGTAGGTTCGGTATAGTTTGTACCGTTATGCAACAATTCAGAGCATATCTGGGAGTTTCCGCCCATGTTCCTAACATAACTAAAGAAGGCCTTGTGATTATCTTTAGTGTCTAGGGCAATTTTTCTTTCAAAACTGGCCTTTGATGATTTTATGAGGGATCAAAGTTTCTTGCTAATACTGATCAGAGATGCCTTCCCTTTTTGGGACTTTGCTCTGTCATGTAGTAGCTTCCTCCATCTGTTGTATAGCTTATTTGTGGCCGGGGTCCACCAGACCGGTCTCCTGTTTTTGGAGGAGTGAGTCTTGGTTTTATTTGGGATAGCACGATCCATGCATTCCTGCAGGTGCTCATAGAATGCATTTGCAAAGGATTCTGCGGATTGGGCTGTATTATCCTTTGGCCCAGGGGATTTGTAGGATTCCACCTCAGTCTTGAGAAGTGCAAAGTTGGCTTTTGAGAAATTCTTTACAGTGATTTCCTTGATAGTGATAGCGATATCATGTAATGTGATAGGAGTTTGATGCCTCTGTACTGCCCACAGTTGTGGATGTTGTACACTAGCGTGAGTATGCCTATTCTCCAGTCATCTGGGATACACCTTTCTCTCCACACTGCTATTAGTACCCTCAGAAGCCATTTCTCCCCTGTCTCACCCAGCATCTTCATCATATCTGTTGTGACCTCATCTGAGCCTGCTGATGTCCCTGACTTCATCTTCCTTAGTGCTGTTCTTACTTCTTCCAGGATGGGCTCCTCTTCTTCTTCTTTCATCATAGGCTGTTTCTGGGGAAGTACAGCTTCTGTGGGGTTTTCTTCATTCAGAAGCTGCTGGAAATACTCCTTCCATCTACCTTTGATGTCTTCTGGGCTGGTGAGCAGGTTGTTGCTGGTATCCCTTATGACTATTTTTTTTATCTTTCTTTCTTTGCCTTGCAACCTGATAACTGAGTCACTTTCCAGAAGTTGGTACGATGCGATACCCTATTCCTTTTTTCTGTCTCCCACTGTCTCCCACTTCTTCCTGCACTCCTTTTTTCTTTTGATGACATCCTGGACTTCTGCATTCCACCACTAGCATTCTTATGTACCTTATTTCCATACCTGGCTTGGCTTCTGTAGTCCTAGGTGGAGCCCTGAGTAATTCCCTTTGTACTTTCTCTCCAGTCAACTTTCAGTCTGGTCTCTCGAGCCTGGCAACTAGTGGTTTATACTGTGGGCCTGTTTCAGTGGGAATGACTTTGCAACCATGGATTTTTCTTGCTAGGAACACGTTGACTACTCTTGTATGTGATCTTTTGACTGTCTGTAAGCCATTTGCCATACAAATCCTTACCCCACTAGACACCAGGGTCCCTGGCATGGGTCAGAGTAGGCCAGGTCCCGTAACTACCCATGCCCTGACACATGACCAAATCACCTAGAGCCATATTTTATGATCCATGCATACTGTGCAGCAAGCAGTTCGTCTGTACAACTCATATAGGGCACCATGTAGAGTCTGTGCTTCTGCCCACAGCTCCATTCATTGGTGAGTTTGAGATGGAAACACTAAGCATGTTTTACAGACATGGGAGAAACCCCACAGAGACACAGGGAGAACATGCAAACTCCAAACAGGCATTGGTCAGAGGTCAGGATCGAACCTTGTACCTTTTGCATGGGAGGCAAAGACCTAACCACTAAGCCATTTTGTCTCTACCAACAGAGTTTCCATCACAGGAAATATTAAAAATAACACAGATGGAAAGGTTCCCATAGATACAGAAAAACAATACTTAACCAATCTCAATATATTTTCCTGACTGATATAATGAATTACTATCCACTAGTTCATTTACTAGAGCTAAGCAATATGATGTTGGTGAGTGGTCATTCTTTGTAAGCTTTGAAAAACAGACTGCTTTGGGACTTTTGTCTCATCTAGTATTAAAATGTCATTTCAGTGCTGGATTACAGAATGACATCACATACATCTGGCCACTTGACTTCTGGTTCCCACACTATCCCTTTACTAAAAAGTAAGCCAGAATCTTGCACACATGTGTTACTATACACACACACACACCGAGGTTTGGTAAGATGTGTTGTAGCATCTGGAAGTTATAAAACCATTTCAAAAACTTCTACCCTTCCACAGTAGCAACTTTACAAATGCATTTTCAACACAAACACCTGTACAAATCAGTTTGATATACAAATGAATATAATTCTTTACAAAACTCCAGCTAGTTATGCTGGCATATGTTACACATCCACTGCCTTACATCTCCTGGCATAGCTGGCAATACCTCACATAAAGGATGTATTAAACTCAATTGTCTTTCCAGAATTTTTTGAGTTATATTTCCTTTCTTATAGCTTTATAAGGTATGTGTTCCAAATATGACTGTTTCTTTGCAATGTAATGATTAATTTAATTTAGTTTAATGATTAATCTAAGTTCAATCTAATGAGATATATCAGGCCAAAACTTTATGTTGTATGTCCCTTCCTGACACAAGTTGCTGTCCAAATGTGTTTCATTGATTTTTTTTTTAGTTGCACCCCTACCTACTGACCACCAGTCTTATAAGGCTCAGGCCCATTCATTCATTCATTCATTCTTTACTGGTGGTAGTCCCCACAACCATAAGGATGACAGTCATCTGCCATGGCTGTCATTCAGGCAGATATTATGCTGATTGTGCTCTTGCTGGCATGCCAGCAGTGATATCAATGACAGCATGAGAGCATTTTTATTTAAGTCCCCAACCCAATTCCTGGACAGGAGAAAGGGCTACCCTCATCACTGTAAGGCCTTGGTACTCTTCCCCTGTAAGGGCATTCTTCCATACACTTGTTATTGTGTTCTACCACAAGCTGGAGGTTTGGTGAGCTGAACTTTACCAAGGATGCCCACTGCAATGCCACTTCTCCTCAGTGGAATTGTGATTATGTACATCCTGCTCTACCCTGCCATTTGTCCATGAGCAGCATACCCATCCGGCCTACTTGTACCACTAAGTATCTGAGCTGATAATCATCACCTAGGCCATTGTCTTGGCTTTATCTCACTATCCCATTATGCCGCTGGTGTTTGATATGTTTTATGTATTCCTTCAAATTCTTGGTTGTGCAGCTGGTTTGGTATAATCCTTCTACTCTTGTTCCTGTAGCTTACAAATTTCATTATAAAACTTGTAGTATACTTGGAGTAGTAAAAGAGTTTTTTTATTTTTTATTTTTTATCTTGCCATACAGTTAGTACAAATTTTTAAGCATCAGTAATTCTATGTCATATTCAGTTTGATTGGCAAAGTCCCGCAGTAAATTATAAGCCCATTATACAAATGATCATATTTCCAAAAATATCAAATAAAATTGTAAAAGTTAAGTTTTGAATGTGGTATCAACTGTGTGCTTCCTAGCATCCTGACAAGGGTCCTTCAAAGAATATAAAAAATACAGTTACAAAATGTATGCCTTTTCAAATGTTAAAGAGACAATATCCAGCAAATAATATTCTTCCAACACCGAAATAAACTCAACATTACATTAAAAAGTTTACTTCTGCATTTTGTGAAAACATCTTTTAGTCTACTTGAAAATATCTAAGAGAGGCACCAGGGAATAAAGTTTATATTGCTGCAATATGTACTGTTGTACAGCCTCTCAAAAACGTTTTCCCATTTCACCATAATTACTGATATTCCCTTGATGACTTCCACTCTCTGCTATTTCTCACTTATTTTGTCATCATTCTGTATCCATAAGTAGCATTCTTTTTAAGGAACTCCATTTACCACATCATACAGCTGCTGTTTAGCACTGAATCTTTCTACCTTCTCTGTACTTTGCATAAATCATAGGAATGTGACAATGTCTGTGATCTTACCAGTCAAAGGAATGTAATGCCCTTAATTTATAACATGTTACTTCTGAAGTTCTGGGCAATAGTTAACTGATGCAATGTGCAATTTTATAATTAATAGTCACTTTTCTAAGACACAGAGGAACACCACAATAACCCATGATAATCAAGAAATGAACTTTGGCATATTGAAGGTGTGATTAAAGTTGGAGGCAAATGCCAACAAAAGACATAAGCAGAGAACATTTTGCTAACATTATTCACTATTAATTTTTAGAAGCCTCTAACTTTTGGTTTGCAAGGTTTTTGTTTTTCTTTGCAGTTTCACATTCTGGTTTTAAACTGAACACTTGCATGTTGTATTACTGCTATTGTTCTTTTGTCTTGCCTCTGCACACAACGGATGCAACAAAATGTACTTATTTATTTAACATTTGTTTACCAGGAAAGTCTGACTTGGAATGAAGCTAATTTTCAGTGGAGGTCCAGGGAGAAACACTCTAGACATGTCTTTGTAATGTGGGAGGAAACCAGGGTACCCAGAGGGAACCCACATGAATGCAGGGAGGACATGCAGAATCCACACAGAAGGCACCCCAGCTAAGAATCGAACCAGACAGCCTCTTGCGGTGAGGCAACAACATTGCCTCTGCACCACTGCGTCATCATCTTCACATTCACCAGTATTACCAGACTTACCTTAACCTTCTCCGGAATCAGCATGACCCATGTCTATGGCTGGTAAGGAAATCAAGGATGCTGGTTAAGCATCATTTGCTGCTGGAGAGTGTCTCCTAACTCCTACTGTCCAGCAGCAGCCTTGCAAGCTCCACAGTCCCCTTTCTTGGGATGTTCCTGTGTGCTATTGCACATGCACAACCTCCTAATTAACCCACACACCACCTATGCACCATGGAGCTTGGTAGACATGTTAGTCTGCATCCCTTTCCCAAGGATAGGCCACTCGCCCCAGTGCTCCCCTACACTCTCTCCAGCACCCATGATGCTAATTAAACACAGGTCTTCTGGGGTACAGTAAGGAATTTATTCATCTGCAACATGAGGCTGCTACATTGCTGCTATTGCTCGGAGTTATAGAGAAATTCTTAGAAGGAACCTTTACTTACATGACACTTTTACAGAAAATATCACAACTGCTGAGGACTATCAGTTTGGTAGTATAGCACAGAAGGTAAAAGTCTCTGAGCTAATAACAAGCCTTATCATGTAATCATTAGTTTGATTTAAATATTATATTCCAAATGATTGAACTGTTTTTTCATAAATATTGTTCATCATTTCTAAAGTCATAGATTGCCAGACATAGTTTTATATGAGGTGAATATAGCCAAAACATGGTTAGATGAGTAAGTCAGTGTATAACAAGCAGTCCCACTAAAATAAAAAGTAGAACAGAAGTAAATCACCATGAATTCTCTCAGCAATAAAATGATGCTTTCTCAATTTTCAACATTCTGATTTTAGCAAATAGCAAACATGTATACAAAACTCAAAGCTTCAAGTTACTCAGTGTCACTTATTACTTTTATATGTGGCTCATAAGCTGAAGACAGACAATTTGTTTTTACATGTGCTGTTTCTCTCTCTCTCTCTCTCTCTCTCTCTCTCTCTCTGTCTCTCTAAATTCCTGTGAAGAAATTTCTTTGAGAAACTAAAAGGTCCGCTCAAAATGAAAAAGAAGTTTTACCTATTTTGCTGTAATAACACTGAACAAAGTGACATAAAATAACCGCACTACCTGAGATAAGTTTTGACTATCAGCTCATAATTAAAAGTAATCACAAAAGAGTATCCACAGATAGGTCTGTGGCTATTTACCTTTGTCTTTTTAATTTCAGCAAGTCGTTTGGGTTTCTAATACCCTATTTCTAAGTCACAGTACAGTTACACTTAATGAAATTAGTATTGTTTCAGTCTTTGATGTTACTAAAGTGTCGTCTTCTCATGACCTGCATTGTGTTCAGAATTGCCTCCTTATGTAATTCATCTGTATGTACACATATTAGCAGCATATTTAAGTAAATTCTTTTTTTATTAGACCCGTTGCTCTACCATACATCTTTCTTCCACATTGCTCATATTTCTGCCTGCAAATCCTGATCATTTATTACTTGGTGTCTTTCTACATGCAACACACTGGGTGTAGCAATTTCAATGATCAATGCAACCTTTGTCTTTTTTTATGGACTACTGGATCTGTTTTTTTCACATCTGTTTTTTGAACTCTTGGTAATGGGTGATCCCATGTGATATGCACTTCATCATTCTCAACTCTGCTTTGTGGTTCATGCTTCCAATACTTCATACCTCTGCATTGTGGCAGCCCAATGTGTCCTCTCATCTCTAGATGCAAAGTCACATCTCTGACGTCCCAAACAATGACTGCTGTTCAAAGTGGTAGTACAAAAATAAACAAGAATTTGTGTTAGCAGTGCTGTATGGCTTTAGATATGTAAAGAATTGATAAATATTAAAATGCTTTTAGTCAAAATCAGAACAGGTCAGTATTCATTGTAATTCCATATATGTATATTTTATACTGCATTAATGCAATCTGATACGCATGTGTGTGTTTGTGTCTCAGATAGACAAGGCATGCGCGCGCGCGCGCGCGCGTGTGTGTGTGTGTGTGTGTGTGTGTGTGTGTGTGTGTGTGTGTATTGAACCCTTTCCAGTCAAGAAAGTTTTATCTGTAAAGGAGAAATAAATCTGTTTGAAAAAAAATGGCCTACTGTAGCTTTATCGTAATTAAATGATCAGGCATCTGAAATGTAATGGGTAATGTCTGATGTGTGATAAGTTGATATGCCTTACAACAATAACCCAGTAATCATCATAGCTTTGATTTGTTGGCAATTGATACTGCTTTTTCAGACTCAAAGGATATGTAACCAATGAAAATGGTCTTAGGAAATGCTCTTGGGACAAAGGAAATGAAATTGTTGTGATGTGGCATTTTGCAAACTAAATTAATTAATGATGTATGCATTTTATGACTATTATTTTGAATTATTGATCCACTACAAGAAGATGAAGCACAGCGCCCTCCAAGGATACAGCTACAGTTAACATAATTGAAAACACTTTTTTTTAAAGAAGCAACCCCCCCTTCTAGCCTTACATGTGGGACTTCATCTCATTCCCCCTGAAAGTATTCAATGGCTCACAGGAACATGATCTTACAGCAGAGCTGACACACAGGAAGGTGAAGATTTAAAGAGACTGCCTTGTCCAGCATGCTTATAAGGAGTTTAAATTCAACCCCTCATTCATTGTCAGTTTATTTTTACTATGTTGACAACAAACATATTAATTATTCTCATGGGGTGTAAGTGTTCCATTACTTTTGCACATAACCATAAAAAATGCGTATAGTTTATGACTGAATTTCTAAATATTTTATGCATAGGATTTTGCCAGAAAACTCAGATTGTTTCATATATGATAAGCAATCTTGCGTTAATAGACACCCATAATAGACCTTTGTGGCCAGTACAATGTGTAAGCTATCAAACAGCATTATGTCCAGCTTCCTTAAATTGCATGCACATGACTTCTCTTTAAAGTGGGAAACTATCACATAACTTAATTGAGCTGGCATTACATTAGAAGTAAAATTTATATAGTTTTACAGGAAAATAACGTTTACTGTCACCGAAATGATGCCAGCGCCAAAGCAATGTACTGTTGTTACTGCATCTTTATCACTTGTTCTTTGTCGCTCTCGGGTTTAAATGCATATGTTTTCCTAATGAAGTGATGTCACAAATGTGGAAGCCACTGATGGAATCTGCATACATTTGATTCTACACTACAGATAGCTGGGATGCAGGTAAAGTATTTAACTGCAACATCAGAATATTTCTCAGTCACTTAATAAATATATTGTCTCTATTGCATTAACACATTTGTTGGAAAAAAGAAATACTTGCGAAACCAGGTTGCTTCTTAGACCAGAAATAACCAGGAGACCCAAAATGAATTTTAGTTTGTTAAAGCATAATATATCACATTCATTATAATTTTTATTTAACATTTGTTTACCAGGAAAGTCCAACTGGGACAGAGCCCATTTTCAGTAGAGGCCTGGGGAGAAACACTCCAGATGCATGTCTTTGGAATGTGGGAGGAAAACAGAGCACCCAGAAGAAACCCACACGAATGCAGGGAGGACTTGCAGACTCCACACAGAAGGTACTGCAGCCAATAATCAAACTGGATAACCTCTTTCTGTAAGGTGATGATGCTAACCGCTTGTACCATTGCACCACCCAGTGTGTTATCAAGAATAGTAGACTTCATCTTGGAGACAGTGAATTTCAGTGACTTCAAAACAATATAATTAGAGTATACTGGCAAACTTTTTAACCCATTTGTCCAATGGCTATTAAACAAAATATTGTTTTAATATTGTCTTTGGAAAAAAAACAGAAAGAGAAGCATTTCACATTAAGATTACTTCAGGTCATATAGTAAAAACGCTAAGTAGTCGTCCAAAGCAATAAAGCCTCAGCTATGTTATTTTCAGCTGTGGTGCTTGATTACTTCATAATAATAGACAAAAAGTAAGTAATGTATTAATCATGAAAAGCTGCAAAATATCTAAATGCTTAACCCAAAGAATATCTGCTAACAAAATGAAGGATGGAATATTTATTGCGCAAACAAAGGATGTTGAAGCCATTGCTGAGTATGCAAAAAACAAGGTTTCTATAACATTCAAGGAAAACAGGCTCTGTAAAACAACAGTGAACATTCACAATGCTTGCACTGTGACTTTTCATATGTGGGACTAGATGAACAATGGAAAGTAGTTGACTTTGCAAGCATTACAGTTGACAGTTTTTCTTCAAAAATAGCAGGACATAAAAAATTGAGTGCCACTCATGGCAGGATAAAGTATTATAATTTATTTCTATACTGATGATGAGAACATTATAGTTTAATGAGGTCTCATTTTAGCTATTACAAAAATTGCAGTATATTTCATCAGAAAAAAACAGCATTATAGTGAGTATTACAAATTCTGAGTGTACCATGGTGTATAATATAAATAAATGCATCTTGTGAAAGTGATATGCTGTTATTCAGTCCCTAAACATCTAAATACTTAAACGGTCAACAGCAGCATTCCTTAGTTGAAAAAACCCAACAACATTGCCTCTTGCACTCCCAATGAGGAGTCAAATCATCACATCCCCAAGGTATACACATATGCACACATACGTGTATAAGTGTGTGTATGTGTGTGTGTGTGTGTGTGTGTGTGTGTGTGTGTCTGTGTGTGTGTGTGTGTTTGTCTCTCTCTCTCTCTCTCTATATATATATATATATATATATGTATAGTATGTATACTGTATATATATATATATATATATATATATATATATATATATATATATATATATATCTATATATGTAGTTTCACTTCATATACTTGAAATGCTGAAATCTCGAATTTCAGCATTTCAAGTGCATGAAGCCAAAACTTCAGAATAGCGAAAGTGCATAAGTGCAAATGTGAATATGTCGAATCCACACTTATGCAGTGACACTACATTACGGGAAGTGTTTGTTTGGGATGTTTGTGTTCAGACTTTCAGGTGAGTGAGTGTATGTGAGCAGATTTGTAATGTGTGTGTGTGTGTGTGTATATGTGTGTGTGTGTGTGTGTGTGTGTGTGTGTGTGTGTGTGTGTGTGTGTGTGTGTGTGTGAGGGACTGTAAAATGTGTGTGTTTGAGGTGTTTTTTTTCTCTGTTTGTGCAATCTCGGAGTTAATATATATAAGTAGGTAGGTGCGGGGCATGCAGGGAGGCTTACCCCCCTGCTTCTGTTTAGTGTAGGTATATGTGGTGTTTTGTTGTATTTTTGTTTTTTTGTGGTGTAGGTGTTGTAGTTTGTGTGTGGTGTAGTGTTTGTGTGTTCGGGTCTGTGTTTTCGGATTTGTGGGGTTTCGGTGTTATGATGGTTTCGGCTTCATGCACTTGAAATGCAGAAATTCGGATTTCAGCATTTCGAGTATATGAAGTGAAACCATGTATATATATATATATATATATATATATATATATATATATATATATATATATATATATATATATATATGTATGGATTCACTTCATAACACTGAATGCTCAAAACAGTGAAACTCAAAACACTGAAACCAAAACACTGAAATTTCAAAATCTTGAAAACTCAAAACACTGAAACTCAAAAAACTGAAAACACATATCATACATATAAGTTTAAACAACATAAATCACAGCAATTTCCACCAAGTGTAAGCAGGGGGGCAAGCCCCCCAGCACCTCCCATATGGGGGGCTGTGCCCCCCACACTCCCTGCTACTTATATATATATATATATATATATATATATATATATATATATATATATATATATATTAACTCCAAGATTGCACTTCACTACACTAAGTGCAATCTTGGAGTTGATATATTTAAGTAGCAGGGGGTGTGGAGGGCACACCCCCCACATAGGGGGTGCAAGGGGGGCTTGCCCCCCTGCTTACACTTGGTGGAAAGTGCTATGGTTTATGTTGTTTAAACTCAGTATATGTATGATATGTCTTTTCAGTGTTTTGAGTTTCAGTGTTTTGAGTTTTCAGTGTTTTGATGTTTCAGTGTTTTGGTCTTCTATATTATGAAGTGTTCTCATTTTCAGTGTTTTGAGTTTTCAGTGTTATGAAGTGAATCCATATATATATATATATATATATATATATATATATATATATATATATATATATATATATACAGAGAGAGATTAAGAGAAAAAGTTAATATAACAATAAAGTAAAGAAATTATACGAGTTTTGAGTTTTGAGATTCGCATTTATATTACCTCATCGAAATTTTACTGCATCGAAGCAATAAATGTCAAACACAATTGATTGATGCAGTAAAATATCGAACGAGGATAAAAAACAAACAACAAAAAAAAAAAACTAAAGGGAGTAGGCAGGGGGGCAAGCCCCCCTGCACCCCCCACACCCCCACTACTTAAATATACCAACTCCGAGACAGCACTACATTGAGGTAAACAGAAATCTCCCCCTACAGAGATTTCCATTTACCTGGCTGATATTCTTCGCTTTTGATATTGTCGTGCCGACAATATCAGTTTCGATATTGTCAGCTTGCGACAATATAATATAGACCCTTGAGATTCAAGTATCATTTCATTCTGTGGAATGAAGAGCTACATTTAGCAGTCCAAAAATGCAACATGGGCTTAACAACAGAGGACCATATTGGCCAGTTAACATTCCAAAATGGGTGTGTTAATGCACAGATGAAACACAGTAAAACCAGTGTCCACTTAATCATGACACTATACCCATCTAGCATAAAGAAAACATTGGAACAACTGTCATTTTCTCTTTTAGTTTGATAGGGCATACAACAAAATTTGTGCAGGGTCAGATATTCATGTTTTCCTTATTAACTAAAACTCCTACGTCTTCAGTCTGGAAGTACCATTCTGAAAT
This sequence comes from Protopterus annectens, assembly GCF_019279795.1. Lineage (NCBI taxonomy): Eukaryota > Metazoa > Chordata > Ceratodontiformes > Protopteridae > Protopterus > Protopterus annectens. The sequence goes on from NC_056726.1 coordinate 493,438,416, forward strand.
GAAGATATTAATTTTATGTGTCAAACCTTAACCTTTTAATACCGGCAGACAGAGCCAGATCATGGTCAAATGAGGCCCTAGGCAAGGTAATGGATTACCGTCCCTCACAGTAGCCCCTGCCTGGCAGCCGTTCCACTATCCCATTACATGTCTATTTCTTCTGAGTTACCATAAACACTGCTCAAACCTGTCAATGTGCATATTATTTACTTTACTTCTAAAGTGATTAAAGATATTTGGATTTATTTTAAAACTTTTATTTCAGATGTTATAACACAAACATCAATAGCCATTTGCTAAACAAATAATACAGTCTCACAATGAAAACAGACTTAGCATGAGCAGTGAACTCTGCCTTGAAACTCACATTCATTGAAACGCCATTGAAAGCCACATTCAAAGAAAATGCATCTGGCCAATTGTGGATTAAGTTTACCTTTGGGTTATTTTCAAACCATAGGCCCCTTCCAAACATTTTGAGGACCATGCAAACATGCACATTCTTTGATTTGCCTTCCTGTTTGTAATAAATTATATTCCTTGTATAAACTACCCATCTCAGAACATTTCAACCATAAGGGGCAACTCAAACTTCTGTCATTTCAATCTGTTAATATCAGTCAATATGCCTAATTTCTGCAGAAGTAAAACTCATATGAATAATTACAAATTAAAGAATTCTATAACTAGTAAAGATGTTGCTGATGGAAACAACTTTACATTTCAGTGTTTCACCTACAAATTCTGTGCCTGCTACCCTTGAAGAATAAATTGCCCATGTTACATTAAAAAATAAAAAAAAAACAAATTTGAACGCTGGTAATATTGCAATATGGAACGGTTGGCAAACTGACATGGGTATCTCATCCAAAGGACACACTCAGGAGTGCAGCACCCCACCCCCATTAAAATGTACCACAATATCATTAATTACTGTGTATGATATTGAATTAGAACCCACAACCTTTAGCACTTAAGACAAGTATGATACCTGTTGTGCTACTAACATGGTTTTTAAAATTTTCTATCACAAACTCTCATAGCTATTTTCTGAGCAAAACAGTTGCACAATGAAAACAGACAGCATAAGCTACAGTCAACATTTCCTCTCTTAAAAATGTACTGAAACTCACAATTCCTGGCACAGTCTGGTAATTTGCATTGATGATTCAGGTTCTTGTTACCTGCAACCAAGGTGCTGTATTTGAGCCTGAGTAAGTTAACTAACCAACCTTCCATCCTTAACAAAGTTATTTCACACACACACACACACACACACACACACACACACACACACACACACACACACACACACACACACACACCTGCTCTGCTGTTTGAAATCTGCACTCACCATTTTAGCTGTATTCATTCCACTTTATTTATTTGTCTTTGTTGATGGGGAAAGTCTGATTGGGCAGAACCCACTTTCAGTTGAGACCTGGGGAGAAAAGTATCAAAAAAACATACATTTGCATTAGCAAGTGAATTTCAGACAGTTCTCCCAAAAACAATGGTTACATTTCTCATGAAACAACAGACATGATTACAAGACACTTATATATAGTGAAGTATTTATACCAACAATTCTAAGTTTGTACAGTTGTTCCAGCTGTAAAATCTTGCAGTAGTAAATAGAGTGTTACTGCAGAAAAGAAAACATTATTGTAAAGAAGTTTAATGTTATTATTTCAGTAAAGAAAGGTTTGAAAGGAGTTCACGATGCATAATGAGGTAAGTTATAAACAAATTAAACAACTCTGAGGAAAAATAAAGCCTACCAAAGCCAAATGTGAAGTAAAGTTGACCTCCCAGGCCAAGGACAACTACAAGGCATTCTTTAGCTATGTCTGCAACCTCAACGGCAGTACGCAATTATGTGCAGAGCTCATTGCAAATGGAGTCGCCTTTACTAAGCTAGAAGACATAGCAAACCTACTGGCCAGCAAATTCAGCTCCAGCTTTACTCCTCTCTCCCCTTCAACCTTCCCTCAGGAAATACCATCAAATATACCTCCCCACTGCTATCACCAGGAAACAGGTCCTTAATGGTTTCTTTAAGGCCGAAAATACTGCATCAATGGGCCCAGGCAATATCCCAGGATACCTTCTGAATACCATGAAACATGACCTATCAGGCCCTTTGTAATTGCTATTTAATTGTAGCATCCAAACAGGCTTCATGCCTCATGAATGCAGAATAGTAGCAGTCATCCTTTTGCACAAAGTTGGGCCATCTGCAGACCCTGGAAACTACAGATCTATAAGTCTCACTAGTCTCATATGCAAAGCCATGGAAAGAATTATCAAGGAAATGATCAATAATGATATAGTAAGCCTCCACTGGACCCAACTCAGTTTGGTTTCCTCAAGGGAAGGTCATGCCTACTCAAACTGGTGGATTTTGTTGAGAAGGTCACCAAAGCAGTGGATGAGGGCAAAATGGTTCACACTGCCTACCTTGACCTGGCCAAGGCATTTGACAAAATACCCTACTCAGGCATTGTTGACAAACTCAAGAGGTTAGGTACTAACCCTTATGTAACCTGCTGGATAGCCAAGTGGCTCACAGACAGAACCCATGAAGTTAGAATTGGGGATTCCACCTCTACAAAGAGGCCAATCACAAGTAGAGTCCCTCAGGGCTTGGTCTTGGGACTGTTCCTTTTTGGCATTTACTTCTCTGAAGTCAAGGCCAATGTCAATGGCCTCTGGCTGACTACATTTGCAGATGATTGCAAATAAGGAGCTGTGATAGGATCATAAGAAGTTACTAGGCTAATGGCCCGAGGGCCCTTACAAGCCTAGCCAAATTCTACCCTTGTTACCATGATCAGCACCTATTGCCCCTGTCCAAGAGGGACACAGGTGGAACCCCCTGTGGTGCATTTATGGTTACCCATCCAACCGTGCAGACTGTGTTTGAAAAGGGCCAATGAGGTGCCTGTCATTGAATCCCACACTAACACAAATGTTCAAATGTTCTCCAGGAAGGGAGGACACAGACAAACAACTGGTGTCAGAGCCATGGACTAAAACTAAATGCCAAGAAATGAATAATAGTATCCTTTGGGAAGTCATCCACCCCTTGTAACTATCATATTGACAACACACCCCTTAGGGTTGACCCAGTAGACAGGGACTTAGGGACACATATAGACAGGAATCTAGCCTTTGACCATCACATATCTACAGTAGTGAGGAAATTATTCTATGTTGCACAACTTATAAATAAAGGTATGGCATCTAGGGCCAACAAAGTCATTGTTCTACTGTATTCGGCATTCATCAGACCTATCATTGAGTACAATGCCCCCTTTGTTATGTACATTATCAGGCATATTCAACAACTGGAACATCCACAGAGGTTCCTCACTAAAACAATACAGGGGTAAGTAACATGTTCTATGCAGCCTGCCTAAAGGGCCTATCCCTGTATTCTGTCTCCTCCAGGCTGTTGAGGGAAAATCCATGTCTGGCATACAAGGCATTGTCAAACCCCACTCTGATGGACCTCCTGCATATCTGCAAAGCAAACAGTACCAGAATTACCCATTTTAATGACTAAAACTTTGCCTGTGATATGAACAGGACCTACTCTGTCTCTGGAACAGACTCCCCATCCATGTGAAGCAGAGTTCCTCCCTAACCCAATTCAAGTGTAACTTGGACAGTTGGATGTGGAATAGGAAATTCCTCCCTGGTTTGGCACTCATGTCTCTAATGGATTCAGTCTGCCTGCAAATGGTTCAACTTCCAGGCTCCTGCTTGTAAATGTTTCATCTCTCAAACTCCTGCTTACACTTATCAAGGGTACCAGAACTTGTCAAAGATTTGAGATGCATGGCTAGTTTTAATAAGGCCCTTGTGGCTGTTAGCCTTGTAAACGTCTATGAACCTATGTAATTAGGGAGACTATAGTATTGTGTATTGCACCGATTTGTAAAAGTCCAAGAAAGATACTGAATTAAGCTATAAAATTATACAGGAAGGGAGGGAAATATTAGTATTGTACAGGATAGTGGTAATAACATATGGCTGAGAGCGCATATTACATGGTTAGTTCTATTTAGGCTGGCTGTTCCAAACTGGTGTATCTAGAAGGTTATTAAGTTAGGGATAAAGGAGATGCATAAGAGGAGTAGAGAGGTGGATGGGGGCAGTTGGAAAAAAGAGAAAGCTAAGAAGTGCTGTTAAAGGGGGGGGGGTGAAAAGGGATGTATTGATTCAATGGAAGGAGGGAAAGTTCTTAGGGGTATAAAGAATCAAGTATAGGAGGGCAAAAAGTTAGTAATAAGAAATAAGAAGTCTGTGCTTGCACTAGAGGTCTCAACCTGGTGATGAACATGGGCTGACCAGGACTGGGTTAGGTATTGTTTGAATTAGATTTTATAGTTTGGGATTTTAATCATTTTGCTTGATGGGGATGGTGTTCCAGAGTTTGGAGATCTAACAGGAGTATAGTGAGTCCCCCAATGAATTATTTTCTTTAGTAGTGCTTAGTATAGCAATAACCCACGCCTGGGTGTGGGTAATGCTGAATTTACCCATGGTTGGTGTGGTTTGGTCAAGAGGGTGAAGCCCGAGTGGCCAAACAAAGACAACTGTGGGTAAATCCAGCATTACCCACACCCAGAAGTGTGTTATTGCTATTATACAATGACATTATTTAAGAAAAAAAAATAATTACTTTTCTTAAATAATGGCATTGTATAATGCCTCCTTGCTGCCCTTCCGCAGCTGTCTGGTATTCTGCGGCAGTTCTGATGTACTGCGCATGCGTATATTTACACAGTACATCAGAGCTGTGGGCAAAAGCAATGGAAAAAGAAAGACCTCCGTTGCTTTTTACAAACTGTTTCGCTATGTTAAATGGGTTTAACATAGTGAGACAGCTTTAAAAAAGCAACGTAGAATCTCCGTTGCTTTTTTTTAAAGCTGTCTCGCTATGTTAAACCCATTTAACATAGCAAGACAGTTTAAAAAAAATCAACAGAGAAAGCAAGATCTCCATTGCTTTTTACACACTGTCTCGCTATGGTAAAGGAGTTTAACATAGCGAGACAGCTTTAAAAAAAGCAACGGAGAATCTCCATTGCTTTTTTTAAAGCTGTCTCGCTATGTTAAACTCATTTAACACAGTGAGACAGTGTGAAGCAATGGAGATCTTGCTTTTTCCGTTGCTGTAAAAAAAAAGAGTTATAGTAATGGAAAAAGTCCAGGCGACCGGACCTTTTTCCATTACTATAACTCTGATTTACAATGTGCACGCTGACCAATCAGCGCGCACATTTTTGAATATTAATGGGGGGGGGGTCGTTGTATAATATTAATTTTATCACCAGAACAAGTTATTGTGGGACTGCAAGGCAATAATATGTTTGCTTGTTTTTTTTTTAATGCATGGCATTGTTCAGGAATATTTATCAGTTTGTATGTCATAACTAGTTAAGAATTTAAGTAATTGTTAACTCTAAACATTTCAGCTGCTTTAAGGCTTGGCATTGGTGAGCTTGGTGTGCAGTGTTGGTAGAAAATTTAGCTAATTTGTTGTAATAGGAGGCTAGTTTGGAATTCAGTGTAGAGCTTAGGTTTGTAAGGATAGGTAAGGCATATGTGAGGGTTGGAAGCAAATAGGATGAGGCTTGGGTTTTTCTTGCTGGGTCTGTTTTGCTTTGTAAAAGGAGTCAAGTTTCTGCTCGGTCGTTTTAGTTGTTTGAAGAATATGTTGATCAGATTTATGACTGTCATCTATTTCAATGTCCAGTAATTTAGTCTGTGGTACTACCTCAGTTTTAGTATTATTTGCAAATGTAACCAAGAAAGACTATTTTTAATGGAGACAATGTTTTGGGGGAAGAGCATCAGTATTGTTGTTTTTTTTTTCCTTTTGGGATTAAGGAGTAGGTTTGGATTTTTTAGCCAGGTTTCGACTGGTGAGAAAGAAATTTGAATGGTTTTCTATAGTCCGGGTATTGTGGGGGCTGTACATGTTAAAGTTGAATCATCTGTGTATTGTACTATATTTACTCCGTGTATAGCAGTACAAAGCTTGTTTATAAAAATATTAAAAAGAAGAGCCTGTAGCCCATATTAAAAAGCAGAGCCCATACATTTCCTTAGATAACTGGCAGGGGCAGAGTTTGGGAAGAGTGGCTACTTACAAGGGCACTTACAAGGGAGCTGATTGTATAAAAAATGGCACTATTCTTAGCCAAAGGAAAGGAAACAAGATATCCCTTTTTTAGAAATTCTGCTAATATGGGTAGCCATGCTGGTCTGCAAGAAGGACTTTGTTAACAGAAGGGTAATATTTTATTTACTCTGATAACCAAGTTGTCGTTTAAGCCTTTAGCAAAAAGATCTTCAAAGTCCAGGTGGGTCTATTCCGTAAAAATATTGTTATTCCTGTTGATTTTGTCGATCAGTTTGAACCTTTCTAGTCAACACATTCCAGGCAGGCACAATGGCATTGCCGACAGTCTATCCTTTTTCCAAGTTACTGTATTTCAACAACTTGTGCCAAAAGCAGCTTCTGCTGAGACACCGATTCCACCAGCAGTTTGAATGATTGGTAAGGATTAGCCAGTACTCCTTTATCCAAGACTTGGGCCACAAGTACCAAAACGGCTTACTCATCATCATTACAAGGTTTTCAAAATGTTTTAAGTCTGTATCTCGACAATTGAGATACTGGTTCCTGACAGTACTAATTCAGTTTTTAATTCAGAGATGCTTGATAAAGGAGATATTCAGTATCTTAAACATACATCAAGCAGCCTTAAGCTGGCTAGCCTGTTCTTTGGGACTCTCTGATGTTTCAGGACACTGGTTAGTTTCCAGGTTAACTAAAGGATGGGAAAATATTACAGAACCATTCTCCATTCACAGGAGTATAGGTCATCTCCATTTGGGTCACATCATTGTGGACTGTTATTAAACCATTGACAGTTTATAGTATTTTATTTTTCTGGGCCATTTTATTCAACTTTCTTTATGCAGGGGCCTTTAGGGTTAATGAGCCCCTCCATACCTTGCATCAGCAGAATGCATTTTTAACCAAAGACTATATACTAATATGGTTAAGGAAATCTAAGACAGATCATTCTAGTCAAGAGGCTCAGGTTTGTCTAGACAAAGGAAGCTATTGTGTCTCTTGCCCGGTCTCTTGGCCTTCAGCATTACACAAGTTATCTCAAGAGGATTCAGACTCTGCTACGATATTTTGTTTAAAGGTGGGTCATTTAATCACTCTCCACCTTGAAATTAACCTAGTTCTACATAAGGCTTTGATGCTACAAGGTATTCCCTCCAAGGGCTACTCTTCTCACTCCTTTTGCATAGGCAGGACCTCAGACATTGCACTCAAAGGCATTCAACAAAGATTTTAAAGAAGACTTGGAGATAGAGACCTGGAGCTTACCTTTCCTACATCACAATCTAACTCTAGTATTTTATCTTTCATGGAAGAAGGTGTTATGGAATTTTGGACATTCATTCATTCATACAGAGAGTGGTGTCAAGGGCAGTGGTGCACCCCAATGGCATAATGTGTTTACTGGGTCACAATGCATTGATAATTTCTTGGGGTGGCCTGAGAAGCTTCTCCTGGTTTCAGCTATGGAATGTTTGGTACCACCTGCTAGACAGTTGGCCTAAGCACTCTGTTCTGATGATTCATCTTGGAGTAAATGACTTAAACAGGGTTACTAAGAAACTTCTACTAGCCAGAATACTATTGGACCTTTATGCGTTAGTCTCACTGCATCCCAAGCTAATGGTGTTGGTCAGTCTTAGCTCCAAGTTTTCATTAGAAGGGTGCTTAGAGGAATTCAGTCATTAAACTATCCAGGCACTTTATCAGTCTCCAGGTGGTTAGGGCAGCTAGCTTGATTGGCATCTTTGTCAATGAACATGGTGATTTGACAAGACCATACTGGAACTCTTATGCTCATAGTGGATGCTGCAAACAAACCAGGCATCCACCAAGGCTGTAAAAGTATAAAACTTTAATACACAGAGTACACAGGATAAGTGCTTTCACACAAGTTGTGCTTCATCCGATCCTGTAGCACAACTTGTGTGAAAGCACTTATCCTGTGTACTCTGTGTATTAAAGTTTTATACTTTTACAGCCTTGGTGGATGCCTGGTTTGTTTGCAGCATTTAACGTATTTAATTCCTACTGGGTAACCTTTGGGTTCCTTGGACACATTTTCTTTTTTTGATACTCATAATGGAAGTCACTTAAATGATGTTGGTCTAGATTTATTAAACTTGCAGATATCATTGTTAATCAATATATTAGCTCAAATTTTTACATAAGCTTGTTCAATCTATAGGTAGTCATTAGAAAGTATTAATTTAATTGCAGGTTGTTGAGAGGCCATGAACTAAAAGGAGGGGAACACCATGGTGTATGCTGGTGGGGAGTCGAATTGTGGCATTAACCACCTTTGGATTCCCCTCCTTTTAATTCAGCAGTCTTTTGTGTTAGTAATAGGTCAGAAAGACCAAAGAGTCATGGTATAAAAAGCAAGACTTTGAAGGCAAAAGTGTTAAGCTCTGATCTTGGTAGGGTGAGAGATCTGTCAGAGGGGCTTGGTGAATGTACCCGGACTACAAGTGGCCATGCTGGAATGGGCTTAGGAATTCTACTAGCTGCCTTGGTTAATTCATGATTATGGCTTCCAATGATTACTCTGTTATTTTGTTTATGATCTGTATTATTAGCCAATATCAGTCATAACAAGTGTTTGTTTAATAAATGGTCATAAAGGCAAATCTTGGTGTGGTTTATTGACTCGTCTAAACTAGACAACCTGCACTTTAGTTGCCTTTCCATTGCCTTACATCTCCTGTGAAATTTCAGCAACTCTGACACTAGTCCTCACATTAGCTTCTGAGAGACTAGTCTGTTATTCTCCATCTGGAACAACCTTGATTTGTGTAAATCCCATCAGAAAGGTCAGTAAAGCTGGTGTAAGTGCAGCAGCTGCAGACTCAAAACTTTGCACATGTATCAACAGGCAAGGAACATGCTAGTACCCTCCAAAACTTTTCCATCACCTGCTTCTGCATGTGAAAGTAGACTGAGCATTGCTTTAGTAGCCTGTAACTCATGTTGCTCCTGATATTTTTGCCATCATGACCAAAGGTAGTAAATGAATATCATGCTATGGGAAAATCAGTTACCTTTTATCACTAGATTCTAGCAAAATAATCATCACTTAACAAGCTGTCGAAGCTTTTTTTTTTAATTGTGTGTGTGTGTTTGTGACAAGAAATGACTTAAAGAACTTGGTTTCCTTTAGATGCACCTGCAAAATAGATAATAAAGTAACGGCCAGTGAGGTACACACTAAGGTTGAGAAGAAAAATCCTTATTTTCCCACCATGGATGTGAGCACCATTTCTGGCTCCTGACTTTAAATCTAAGGGGAACAAAAAGGTCATAGGGCTGTCAAACTTGGGAGCAAGAAGGATTCAAGATGGGATCTACAGTGGGATTCTGGGAGGTCAGTCAAGTGATTGGAGAAGGAAAAACAATTTAAATAATAATTCACATCGGCATCCACTATGATGATTCAGTTAAAATAAGTCAGACTCATTGAAGAAAATATTGGCTTAAACTGTATCAAATGTCAAAAAGCAAAGCATATTTTGAAGGGGTGGCAGCCCACTGCAAGTCTCCATGGAAGTCAACTCCCTATACCTTTTTCACTTATCTATATTTAATCCTTCACCACAAAACTGCATGGAAAAGAGAAATACAGTGCAAGGGTTAAAAATGGTTCATATAAATACATTTTTACAGAAAACCCAGTAAATACAAAAAACAAGGACTTGTGATTTTGGAGAGCTGTGACTGTCAAAATTATATTTAGTGAGCTACTATTCATTGACAGGTGACTGTGTGTGTAATCTGCAGAAAATGCTATCTATTAGGAAATATATGTAAAGATGGAAAATTCAATAATATGTCTTGGCAAATGTTCATTAATGGATTTCCTCAACATGTCAGTGTTACTTCTGCTAGATGTGCCATAATGTTCTCGAAGCCACATGCAAAAATAATATGCTGGAAAACCTTTAAACATACAGACTTTAAAAAAGTACCTATGCGCTTTCTCATCCAGACTATAAACTGTCTGTATAAATGCACACATGAGAACACACTCACTCACACACACGCGCGCGCACACACACACACACACACACACACACACACACACACACACACACACACACACACACACACACACACACACACATAGATAAAGGTACAGATATAGATATAGATAGACTCATTGATATAAATACTGGCTTTCTTTATATATGTGTCTGTGTTTATATATATATATATATATATATATATATATATATATATATATATATATATATATATATATATATATATAAATCTCCCGCATTATAAAGATGTGCATCTGGACCATTTCTCTCTGGGCATCCGCTAAAAATTGGCTTCATTCCAAGTCGGACCTTCCCAGTATATATATATATATATATATATATATATATATATATATATATATATACATCAGCAAAAAGAAGTGAGAGTGGGAGGGATAGCATTTATGCATTTATGTATAATGCTTGAATCAGCTGTAGAAATGTTATGCCATTATACTTAGAGTATTAACATAACATTAAGTTTCCCTACTTTATAGCTTTGATGTATTGTACATTAAGAAAATCTACATTGATGGCATGCATTCTGTACAGAACACAAAGTGTTGTTGACGTGCATCCTGAAGTCAAAGAGGAAACCCTGGCTGCCTTCAAAACAATATTCCTTTGTAACAGACTTCCTTTGTTTTGTGCAGATTTATAAAAGGGAAATTGTAGTTGCAGCTGCTTGCTTTTTTTAGTTAACTATAATACCCAGGCTGCCTTACTGGGGTGTTGAGCCTGTAGTACACCACTACCTAGTACTCTGTCTCTTTTCAGCTTTTTATGCCATTGGGAAATAAACAAAATCTGTCATTTTAAACAGTTGCAAGCAGCTGCTGCAGTCAAAAAAATGCAGTGTTAAAGCATGCCAATTCAGACGTCAAGGTCTGAACATTCTCAACAAAGAAAAAAAAACTTCTTTTCCATTTAAACTGTACAAAACTAGGGGCTTCAGTTTATGCCACATGCAAACTTTTAAAGTCTTTCAGTTCAGACTGCAAACATAAATAGGTATTGCACTGAGGACTGATCAGGATCTGACAATTGCTCCCCTTAATAATCTGCACTTAGAAAAGCTGTCCTCTTTGCCCCAGCTCTCCCATGTAGCTTGCATTATGAATTTGCATTGTGCCATTTGTGACGATTGGGGAGAGATGGGCGAAGGCTGCCAGCATAGTCAAATAGAATTTGATACATAATTCTGTCAACTGTATAAATAAATGTAAAATTCAGGCATGTTTTCTTGATAATAAATGTAAAATACAGGCATGTTTCTTGAGTGTAAAGAATACTGTGAAATGTGGAACTGCAAAATATGTGACAACATTGCACTCTACTGGCCCAGTGAAGCATGTTGTACCCTTTCATGTTAGACTCCGGCTCCAGGGCGGCTGGATGAAGATTTCATGCCCATTGTTTTAAGGCTAAAGTTTATGACTAGAATTTAGATGTAGAAGGTGCCTTATTGCTCTGGATTCTCTAGCATATACATGTGAAATGTCTTGTATTGTTCTAAGTTTCTGAGGAGGTGTTAGATTGCTAAATAATGCAGTTTGTGGCTTGAGAACTCAGACCAGGTGTTGAGATGATGCAATATGAATACGGGGAAAACCTAAGTGTCAAAAATGATTTAATTTTGGGAGGGCCATAGAGACATATTTGTTAGTAATGTTTAAATACTATTTCTCACAAGAGACTAAAAAGCATTTTGACTTTGGACATCTAACTTATCAGCACTCTGGCTTATGCTCACATGTAAGTTTTAGCACTGTGATTTCTTGTAGGAATAGTTAAAGCTAGTAAAGATTAATTAGGTATTTTTCTTTGAAATCAGACTTGTCCTACTGTATTATTTTAAGTTTCTGTGTGATCTGTGAACTCTTAGATATCTCTGTGGTGTAGTAGTTTTGTTTTGTGTTCTAATTATTTATTATTAAATATTTTAAAACATTCTACCTGTGGCTGATTTGTTTAGAGATAAGCTCGAGAGTTCATTGCATATTTATAGAGGTCATTGTAATAGGCCACTCTGACAGAGGTGCCAATTTTATGTCAGGCCTGCTGGCTTGTCCTTGGAAGTCCTGTGGGGTGAAGCACATGAAGACCACCCCCTACCATCTCCAGACTAATGGTCTTGTTGAGAGGTTAAACTCTACAATGAAGTCCATGCTACGGGCATTTGCAGATCAGTTTAAAAGGGAGTAGAAAAAATATTCGCCCTATCTGTTGTTTGCTTACAGAGAGGTTCCCCAGGAATCCACAGGTTTTTCACCCTTTGAGTTGCTGCATGGGCATAGGGTGAGGGGACCACTAGATTTAATTCGAGATGAGTGGGAAGGTGAGTGTGACTCACACAAGGAGTCTGTTGTGGCATATGTCCTGAACCACAGGACAAGGCTAAGGGAACTCATGGGCCTGGCCCAGTAGAAACTGGCAGAAGCCCAACAACAGAAAAAGGTGTGGTATGACAGGAATGCTCAAGCTAGAGAGTATGCTGTAGGGCCGCAGGTGATGGTTCTCATTCCTGTCAGACACAACAAGTTGCAGGCAGCTTGGGAGGGACCCTACAAGGTGGTAAGAAAGGTAAGTGATGTTAACTACATGGTGGAAGTGCTAGGCAGATGGCAGGGGCAGAAATTGTACCATGTTAACATGATGAAACCTTACCATGATAGGGAGGCCCTTGTGCTGAGCATTTGCAGTGGATTGCAGGAGAAGTCGGAGGGAGATCTGGGGACTGATCTCCTCAGTGAGGCTCGGGCTGACATCTCGGTGGAAGGGGTAGCAATGTCCCAGCTGCTATCTCCTTCCCAGGATTAAGAAATATGAGCAGTGTTGCATGGGTTAAGGGGTATGTTCACCAGGAAACCAGGGAGCACCCACCTGGTGCAACACCAGGTGGATACATGACCCCAAAGGCCTATCAGGCAGGCCATGTATAGGGTGCCTGAGAGAGACAAACAGACTCTGAAGGAAGAGGTACAGGAGATGTTGGAACTAGGGGTGATTCAAGAGTCCAACAGTCCCTGGGCCTCACCAGTGGTGTTGGTGCCAAAGATGGATGGCAGCAACATGTTCTGTGAGGATTACAGGAAATTAAATAGTCACACAGAGTTGGATACTTACCCCATGCCTAGGACAGATGAGGCCCTAGAGCAGCTGGGTGGGGCTAAGTATCTTACAACCATTGATCTTACCGATGGTTACTGGCAGGTGACCTTGACTCCCAGTGCTAGAGAGAAGTTAGCCTTTGTGACTCTTTTTGGCTTGTATGACTTCACAAAGATGCAATTTGAGATGAAGAATGCCACAGTGACTTTCCAGAGGCTGGTAGATCATATCTTAACAGGAGCAGGATGGTTTGCCCATGCTTACATGGATGATATTGTTATCTACAGCCATTCCTGGCAAGAGCACCTTCAGCATGTCAGGGAGGTGCTTGGCAGACTACAGAGGGCAGGGTTGACCATTAAGCCGAGCAAACGTCAGGTGGGTATGGCAGAGGTCTTCTATCTAGGACATAGTGTGGGGAGTGGTAAGATAAAGCCAGAACCTGCCAAAGTGGAAGCTATTCAGGCATGGCCTGCACCTGTTACCAAAAAGCAGGTGAGGGCATTCTTAGGGACAGAAGGGTACTACAGAGAGTTTGCTCCCAATTATAGTACCATAGCTGCTCCCCTCATAGACCTGACAAGGAAGAACAGGCCAGATAAGGTAGTATGGACCCCAACATGCGAGCAGGCATTTCTGAAGCTTAAGGAAACTTTAGGAGGACCCCTTGTGTTAGCCAGTCCAGACTACAACAAAGACTTTGTTGTGCAGGTGGATGCTTCAAACTATGGAATGGGGGCTGTACTTAGCCAGATTTCTTCAGAGGGAGAAGAGCACCCAGTGGTTTATCTCAGTCATAGGCTCCAGCCCAGGGAGGAATGCTATGCAGCGGTAGAAAAGGAATGTCTAGCCATAGTGTGGGCACTACAAAAACTTCAGCCTTATCTGCATGGAAGAAAATTCACTGTTCTGACCGATCACAACCCACTAACATGTTTAAACAGAGCCAGTCAGCAAAATGCCAAGTTGCTAAGATGGTGTCTGGGGTTTCAAGCGTATGGTATGTCAGTGCAGCACTGCAGTGGGAGTAGCAATGCCAATGCAGGTAGGCTCTCAAGACAGAGAATGGGGTGAGGTACACCCAGATAGACCTGACAATCTCAAGCAATGTTTCTCAAGGGGCACTTGAAAAACTTGCTTGAGTTCCCCAGGGGGGAAAGAGATGTCACGATTGGGGAGAGATGGGCAAAGGCTGCCAGCCTAGTCAAATAGAATTTGATACATAATTCTATCAACTGTATAAATAAATGTAAAATACAGGCATTTTTTTGATAATAAATGTAAAATACAGGCATGTTTCTTGAGTGTAAAGAATACTGTGAAATGTGGAACTGCAAAATATGTGACAACATTGCACTCTACCGGCCCAGTGAAGCATATCGTACCCTTTCATGTTAGAATTTGTCTCCAGGGTGGCTGGATGAAGAATTCATGCCCATTGTTTTAAGGCTAAAGTTTATGACTAGAATTTAGATGTGGAAGGTGCCTTATTGCTCTGGTTTCTGCTAGCATATACATGTGAAATGTCTTGTATTGTTGTAAGTTTCTGAGGAGGTGTTAGATTGCTAAATAATGCAGTTTGTGGCCTGAGAACTCAGACCAGGTGTTAAGATGATGCAATATGAATACTGGGAAAACCTAAGTGTCAAAAATGATTTAATTTTGGGAGGGCCTTAGAGACATGTTTGTTAGTAATGTTTAAATACTATTTCTCACAAGAAACTAAAAATAATTTTGACTTTGGACATCTAACTTATCAGCACTCTGCCTTATGCTCACACATAAGTTTTAGCACTGTGATTTCTTGTAGGAATAGTTAAAGCTAGTAAAGATTAATTTGGTATTTTTCTTTGAACTCAGTCCTGTCCTATTGTATTATTTTAAGTTTCTGTGTGATCTGTAAACTCTTAGATATTTCTGTGGTGTAGTAGTTTTGTCTTGTGTTTTAATTATTTATTATTAAATATTTTGTAAAACCTTCTACCTGTGGCTGATTTGTGTAGAGATAAGCTCTAGAGTACATTGCATATTTATAGAGGTTATTGTAATAGGCCACTCTAAAGTAAGGCTTGACTGTTAGTCATACTACCATTGGATATTAATATTGCACAGTAATAACTGGACACCCTTTTAAGGGCCTTTTAGTAGCTGATATTATTAACTGGGTGGTGGCAGTAATTACTACTGTATAGTCTGGGTAAAGGGCACAGCTGGAGAATCTGTGTCAGCCTTTCCCAGGAGTGTCTCTGAAGTTGTATAAATAGTTAGCTCAAAGTGTGTGTGTGTGTTGTGTCAGCTACTTGGCAGGGACACGAAGCACTCATTGGACAGAGAGGGTACTGGAGGTTCTAGCTTGCCCAGTTAGGTTGAGACCTGGACCCTATAGCTGTGCTAGTGGGGAGTCTTATTGGGGACCTGGTGAGCAAGGGAGCAGCCAGCCCCAGACTGACTGTGATCTCTTTGTGCACTTAAGGGAAATTGTACTTTACTGTGTGTATTAATTATCCTTGTCTCTTCTAAGAGATGACCTCGCTGGTGTTAGTGGTGAGGATTGAGGTTCCTTGATTGCTGGGCCAGGGCATGGTCATCACACCGTTTCCTGCCATGTAGTGTACCCTTGTAGTCTGCACATTGAACATGCAGTGTACCATCACCTATTATTGATAGATATGTACCATACCATGTAGTGCACCCTTATAGTCTGCATACTCAATGTACAAGGTATAACACCTAGCATAGATATTTATGTACCATACCATGTAATGTACCTTTATAGTCTACACACTGAATGTACCAGTGTGCCATTATCTATTACAGATTGGGATGTATAATGGCATGTAGTACACAACTGCAGTCTGCGCACTGAATTTACAGTGTACCATCACGGGTTATAGTTAGATACATACCATGTCATGAGTACACCCTTGTAGTCAGCATAATCAAGATACAGTGAACCCTTGCCTATTATAGATGGATATATACCATACCATATAGTGTACCCTTATAGTCTGCACACTGAGTGTGCATTGTACTATTACCTATTTTAGATAGATATGTTCCATGCCATGTATTGCATCTTTGTAGTCTCCACACTCAATGCACAGTGTACCATCACCTATTACAGACGAATATGTACAGTGCCATGTAGTGCACCTTTATAGACTGCACAATCAATGTTCAGTGCACCATTAGCTATTATAGATAGATATGTACTATGCCATGTAGTTTACTCTTATAGCCTACACACTGAATGTATTGAGTAGCATTACTTATTACAGCTTGATATATACTATACCACTTAGTGCATCCTTATAGTCTTCACAGCGGATGTACAGTGTACCACCACCTATTATAGATATTTATGTACCATACCACACCATGTAGAACATTCTTACAGTCTGCACACTGAATGTGCAGTGTACCATCACCTATTATAGATATGTTCTGTTCCATGTAATGTGCTCATAAAGTCTGCATACTGAATATACAGTGTACCATCACCTATTACAGATAGATGTGCACCATGTCATGTAATGTACCCTTTTAGTCTGTACACTAAATGAACCGTATATATTACCTATTATAAATAGATATGTATCATGCCATGTAATATACCCGTGTTGTCTGCACAATATACAGTGTACTGTCACCTGTTATAGATGCATGCCATGCCATGTAGTGTACCCTTATAGTGTGCACACACAATTACAGTGTACCATAACCTATTACAGTTAGATATCTACCATACCATGTATTATACCCTTATATAGTTCGGACATTCAATGTACATTGAACCATTGCCTATTATAAATGGATATGTACCATACTATATTGTGTACCCTTATAGACTGCACACTGAGTGTGCCTTGTACCATCACCTCTTATAGGTAGACATGTTCCATTCCATGTAGTGCACCCTTATACTCTGCACACTCAATGTACAGTGTACCATAACTTATTATGGACTGATTTGCACTGTGCCATGTAGTGCATTTTTATAGATTGCACACTCAATGTACAGTGCAACATTAGCTATTATAGCCAGATATATACTGTGCTATGTAGTGCACTCTTATAGTCTGCATGCTGAATGTACAGTGTATCATTACATATTATAGATATTTATTTACCATGCCATACCATGTAGTGCACCCTTAAAGTCTGCAGACTCAATGTACAGTGTGCATTCAACTATGATAGTTAGATATGTGCAGTGCCATGTAGTGCACCTTTATAGTCTGCATATTGAACATACAGTGTACAGTCATCTAGTATAAGCAGATATTTACCATACCATGTAGTACACCCTTACTCTACACACTCAATGCACAGTGAACCATTGCCTATTATAAATGGTTTTATACTCTGCCATATAGTTCACCCTTATAGTCTGCACAACCAATGTACAGTGTACCATCACCTATTATAGATATTTATGTACTTTGCCATGCCATGTAGTGCATCCTTATATTCTGCACAATGTGCAATGTACCATCACCTATTATAGATTACTATATGGCATGCAATTTAGTGCATCTTTATAGTCTGCACTCTGAATGTATAGTATACCATCACCTATTACAGGAAGATATGCACCGTGCCATGTAATGTACCCTTCTCATCTGCACATTCAATGTACAGTGTACCTGTTATAGATAGATATGTGCCATGCCATGTAATGTACCATTATAGACTGCACACTGAATGTGCAGTGTACCTTCACCTGTTACAGACTAATATGTACCATGCCATGTAGTGCACACTTATAGTCTGCACACTGAATGTACAATGTACCATCACCTATTATAGATCAATATGTACCATGCCATGTAGTGCACCCTTATTGCCTGCAAAATCTACAGTGCACTATCACCTATTATAGACTAATATGTACTGGGCAATTTAGTGGGCCCTTTTAGTCTGCACAATGAATTTACAGTATATCATCACCTATTATAGATCAATATCTACCAGGGCATGTAATGCACCCTTATTGTCTGCATAATCAATGTACAGTGTAGCATCAGATATTATCTATATATGTACCATGCCATGTACTGTACACTTATAGTCTATACACTCAATTAATAGTGTATCATAGCCTATTGTAGATAGATATGTACCCTTATAGTCTGCATACTGAATGAATGGTGTACCAATACCTGTTATAAACTGATATGTACCATGCCATGTAGTGGACTCTTTTAGTCTGTACACTGAAAGTGCAGTGTGCCATCATGTATTACAGATAGATATGTCCCATGCCATGTAGTGCACTTTTTGTAGTCTCTACACTGAATGTACAGTGTACCATTACCTATTACAGGTAGATATGTACCATCTGTTAGAGATGTACTGTGCCAAGTAATGTACCCTTATTTTATGCACAATCAATGTACAGTCTACCTGTTATAGATAGACATGTGCCATGCCATGTCATGTAACCTTATAGTCTCCACACTGAATGTACAGTGTACCATCATCTATTATAGACTGATATGTAATGTGCCATGTAGTGCACACTTATAGTCTGCACACTTAATGGACAATATACCATCAACTATTATAGATCAGTATGTACCAGGCCATGTAATGCACCCTTATTGTCTGCATAATCAATGTACTGTGTACCATCACCTATTTTATATATATATGTATATATATATATATATATATATATATATATATATATATATATATATATATATATACCATGCCATGTAGTGTACCCTTATAGTCTGTACACTCAATGTACAGTACACCATAACTTATTGTAGATTGAGATGTACCAGTGTCATCTAGTGTACCCTTATAGTCTGCATACTGAATCAAAGATGTACCATTACCTGTTATAGACTGATATGTACCATGCCATGTAGTCCACTCTTATGGTCTTCACACTGAATGTGTGCAGTAGCATGGCTAGGGTGATGTGAAGGGGGCAGTTTTTTCCAGGAGAAAAGTGTTAAAGAATATAATCAGGATGTGATGCTAATTGTTTTTTAGTGTATGTGCATTATCATCATTTAGAAATAAATTACAGTATTTGCATTTGAGGTGAAAATTGAAGTGCTTTCATCCTTTGTGTGTGACGTAAACGATAGCAACTATTTTCTGCAAATGTAGCAAGCCATGTGCCACAACAGAAAATAACAGAATTTTTGTTTCTTATTTGCCAATAAATCCCATCCCAGGACTTCACAGTTTAAGCTCTTTTTCACTCTAAGTGTTGACTGCAGCAGTTGCTTATGTAAAAAGCAGTTTCTACCATTTAAAATGATAAAATATTTTTTCTAGGATGTCCCGTGCTGGAACTTCAGAACTGAAGCACTTTAACACCTCTATATTTGGGCTGTAGCAGTTGCTCATCTACTAAGCAATTGGAACTGTTCAAAGAAGAGGTTTTTTTTCAGAAAAGTCCCATCTCAGGACTTCAGAACACTAGCATTTGAGCACTGCCATGTGTGGAGTGCTAGAAGTATAGATTTGTAGCAATCAGTTTCTTCAGTTAGAAGGAAAGAAGAGTTTTTTGCTCTTGCTTCACAAGTCCAGGTAAGCAGAGGACCTTTTTTTTTTTTTTTGCTGTTGAACTTAAAGTTCAGGTGGGGTATTAGAATGAGAGATGATACTGGGTGCCCAAACAGCTTGCTACACCTCTGAATGCATGGTGTACCCTTTATATATTACAGATAGATATGTATCATGCAATGTATAGTTTTATACATAATCTGCTTACTTATATGATATAGTTTTGCTACTGCTCCTAGCCCAGTATTGCTGCAGTTATTACGTCAGAGGAGTAGTGTGGTATACTTTGTTCATGAGTGCAGGACCAGAGTCATTAATGTTCAATGTCTGCATTTGCAAGATGGATGATCTATTTTCCTCAATGGGGCAGTGGATAGCATTACTGCTTCACAAGAAGATGCTCTCTGGTTTGATTCTTGTCTGGGGTACCTTCATTGTGGAGTCTGCATATCCTTCCTGTGTTTGTATGGGCTCCCTCAGGGTGCTCCACTGTCCTGCCACATTCCAAAGACATACAGTAGATACATTGTACACTCTAAATTGGCCATAGGTGTGAGTGTGTGGTATGGAAAAACAGCCACTGCAGAGTTAGCCACATGGCAGTGTGAACCTTGGCTCTAGATTGTCGCAGTTGAAGTGACACCCCAACCCACGTGCGGAAATGGGAAAAAGGGGATGTGGATAAATATATACATATAAAATTATGCAACATTAATTTGAGTCCTGAATATAAGCTGTTTGAGTGGCTGTACAAAGACTTTTTTGGTGGAAAAATATATTTATTATCACAATATATATATATATATATATATATATATATATATATATATTTTTTTTTTTTTTTTTTTTTTTTTTCAGTCTAACAGAAAAGAGGTTCAGTGGCTCATTTAAAAAAAATGCTGAGTTACAAAAAGTGTATGTAACCTCCAGTTGTAGAGTACAAAATCCAGTATACACACAATGGTGTTATCTGTTTCCATCAAAGTCAATGCAACACTAAGACATGTTTGGCTATCACCATATAGTTGTTGAACTGCATTCCTATTTGGATAGCAGGATATAAGTAAACTTTTTACCTAATGTATGCAATTGCTGTAAAACAATTTTGTACAATAAATACTAGTTTCTTTTGGGTTTGCAACAAAATGCTTCATGTATTGAATGGAGCAAGGTTTACTTTCATTTGGGGAGGGTGGCCTAATGGTTAAGGTGTTTGCCTTACAAACACAAGGTGCAGGGTTTGAGTCTCACAAGGGAAAATTAGCTAGGCTTAAAATGGCTCGCAAGGGCAGTTAGCCTAGTACTAATCTATGAATCTATGGAGCACTGGGCTCTGTAAACAATCTTTGGGGGTTGGGAGGGTGGCTTAATGGTTAAGGTGTTTGCCTTACAAACACAAGGTGCAGGGTTTGAGTCTCACAAGGGATAATTGGCTAGGCTTAAAATGGCTCGCAAGGGCAGTTAGCTTAGTACTAATCTATGAATCTATGAATTTGTTGTTTTTTGAGGTTGTACTTTTTATTATTTTGTTGTTTTAAACAAACTGCTGGTATATCTCATATTTTTTCTAATTGGCACACATGATTATTGAAACTATATATATATATATATATATATATATATATATATATATATATATATATATCAGATTAGAATGAACACTGTTTTACTCAGCACCATGAAAACTGGAAATTAAATGCTTATAGTGTATATGTCCTGCCTAATGTGAGGATGAATGCAGTAGAAATGGTGTAGCACATTTTGTTAGCCAGGTGCTGTTGAATTTTAAGAGGCATGTTCCTGCTTCACAAATTATTATCTACTTCAATGGATGCTCTTTACAGCCAGTAAAAGTTTGCCCGTAGAATAAACCACATACCACTCTACATAAATCTATGCATACAGTTGCACTGATGCAAGACACATTTCATCAACTGGTCTATTCCCTTATAGCAACGTATGAACACATAATACATGTACTGCAAATTATGCAATGTATATCTCGCTGACTACTTGCTCTGAATAAACATGTGTGCACTGATATTTGCACACTCCCTCACACTAAGATTTGGTATTCAGCCATGGTAGCATGGGAAAGGTTGTGCCATTTACTCTGGCTTCTACCACACTGCAAAATATTTCAGGACAGTGGAACAAGCATCGTCTGTTCAGTTGTTTTGTGGAATAATCCTATATTTCATGGATATATTGGGGTGAGATGTTGACCTTGCTAGGAAAGGGAGCGCTGATGTATTCATTCATTTTAAGTACAAGTTAGTTGGCTGCTATAAATAAACTCTTTCCAGTGACAACCCATTATTGATTTACTGGTATTTGTTTACTGGGAAAGTCCAACTGGGCACAAGTGCCCTTTTCAGAGGAAGCCTGGGGAGAAAAGCTTCAAAGTAACAAATAATGCAATCGATATCTATAATAATAAAACTTTATAATGTAGTTTCAGTGAATACATAGCATATAATAGTTGTCAGTATAATAAAATGTGTATTGATATTCAAAAACATTAATATACAAGCATTGTATTGAAAAATTACATATAGAATAGTGGTGTATAAGATAGACAGGAGTAATTTAAGAAATACTTTGGAGAGGTTATTTGAGGGAAAAGCAAGCACCAGACATAAATATTATGTTATATTTCAGAGCATGCTATTCTTTTGTTTTTTTATTTCTTTTGGCATAGAATTCTAAGTGGGGACTACTTTTCCAGAAAACTAATTTGCTACTCTGTGTCCTAAAAGTTATTAACAATTTCACATGTTGTGTGTTTTTCTTTCATTTTAAGTCCATACATTGTTAACAATAGGAAGCCGCGGTGGTGCAGCGGTAGCGTTGTTGCCTCACAGCAAGAGGTTCTCCCATTCGATTCTCAGCTGGTGCGCCTTCTGTGTGGAGTCTGCATGTCCTCTCCGTGGTCGAATGGCATTCGAAAGACATGTGTGAATGGGCATGCCTTTGCTGATGGTTGGGTGTCGGGCTGGCATCTTGTTACCATAAAAATCTACTGCCAATCATTAGCGGACTGGAGTTCCACTGTGGCGATCCCTAACTGGGAAAAGCCAGAAGAAGAAGACATTGTCACAACAATGTATCTTGTGTGGTCTTATATACATCAGTCTAATTCCCTTGCTAGTACCTCTATCTTATTGTGAAAAGTCATCCCAGTTTGAAAAGCCTTTCCCTATTCCTAGCCAGATCTTTATTTATTTATTTGTTTGTTTGTTTGTTTGTTTATTTCCCTGAGCAGAGCACCGACCAAGCATGAGCTACTGCAGGCTCATCCAGGGTTGAAATGAAAAAAGCTCAATGTACAAAGAATACAAAAATAAACCAGCATTACAGCAATAAATGCAGCATAGCCAGTGGTTAAGTACATAAATGAGTGTGGCATAATAGTAAACAGTAAGGTGTATGTAGTGAAGTTGTATAGCTAATAAGGGGAAATTATGCTATAGGGTTAGTAAGGGCAGAAGTAGTATGCACATATTTATAAGTTTGTTTCATCCTAGCTAAGATGTGTTCACATAAGTGTAGTTGCAAGGGACAATAAAGGATTTTAATGTTTTATAATTGGTCTTGTATTATAACAGTTACATTAAACTTGCCTGTTTGAGTTGGGGCTAGACATGAGAGTATTCTGATTTTTCAGTTATACGTCCTGGTAAGGATTGTTAAAATTATCTTGTTTTTTCTTCTCTGTGTTCCTTCAAATCATATGTTTTAGTGCATGGAAACCAGTTGCAGGTACCATACTCAATTGTTTAGCTTGTTATGTTATATAGGTGGAATTAATCACTTCCAAATTCCATAATTTAATATTTTTTTAAAAATAATCAGTAATTTTGTTATAGTCTTTCTGTGCATTATCAGGAACAAGGCTAAATCTAAGGCCAGGATTCAAAACTAGGCTTGGCCGTAAGAGTAAGGCCATGGCAAAAGGGAGTTTCTGAGTGAACACAGAAATCAGTGATTCATTAGTTGTAGTGATGAAAGACCTCATTATCAGCTAATTTCCATGTCTCTAAATCAGTTGATAATTACCACTGCAAGCACTAACAAACACTTTTTTGCTGTAGTAATCACAATTAGTGACCCAAACATTGTGTTGGCACAGGCACCCACTCATTCATTCCACCACAAACATACATCCAACACACACACACACACACACTCTCACACACACACACACACACACACACGCACGCACACACACACACACACACACACACACACACACACACACACACACACACACACACACACATACACACACACACGCACACACTGTCTCAGCTATCTGTACATCGATCTCAGCTCCCCGATGATACTTACAGAAACATTCATCCATTTATCCATCCATAAACACACACACACACACACACACACACACACACACACACACACACACACACACACACCAATGCTATCTATTCAGTAAACTGCTTGGCACTTACCTTTAGCATGATCTGTCCAACTGAGAATACTGGGTGTCTGCAAACCTTTGGTAGTTATCTAATGCAGCTTTTGGATGTGGTTTATGCAGCCAAGTGGTCTCATGAATCACTTAACTGCATACATCACTTACTTCAGACATTTCTGGGAAGAGCACATTGCTCATTAGCATAAGCCACTCTCCAGGAGTGCCTCCTTTACAATTGCAGTAAACTGGAGATACAGCCCCCTGTAGTTCTGTGTGTCTTTGAGCTAAAGCACAAGGGGGGAGGCTGTCTCTGAATCAGAAATATCTACTGCCAGCGGTAAAGAGGGCTTACCATTGGCAGTAATATTTCTGAATCCCAGAGCAAGATTTTAGCCACAGAAATTCCCCTTGATTAAATTAATATATTCTAGATGAATGGATTTAATAACAGTTCAATTGTGAGGACCAAAGGTCTTCTATGTGTTTTTGTCAGTATTCATTTTTCTGTTATTTATTATGGCTTGATCATACAGTTCCTCTAAGCAGAACTGAAAAGCATCTGATAGCATATTAATGTCATAAATGTATAGACTGAAATGGTATGGGCCCAGTATAGACCCCTGTTGCACTTCACTACCATACCCCATAATATTTCCATGGTAAGCATTATACTTACCAAAGGATTCATAAAGAACCTTGCATGATATAGTATTGTGAGTGCCACTGACACTTAGCTGCAATAAGGAAAGACCTTTTAATGGCTAATTTGCATGTCTGTGAATCACAGTTAACTACGTCAGAGTGCAGATAATTAGTTCCTGTGGTATTTAACAGTGGAGTCTGCATCGTGTTACTACAGGCATCCCTCCCTCTTCAGTCAGTCTCCCATACACAAGCACATAGCAAATCAACACATGTACTGTATGCACACCACATATCCAGTTTCTGTCGCTGTTGCCAAAACATCCACAATGACTCCCGTTCCCCTTCCCACATAATACACTGACAACTACAGTTGGTCCCTAATGCCAGACATTCAAGTTTCACATTTCATTTCAGTAACACATGAACACATACATTCATTTTATGCATACATATGCACACGCATGCATACATTTATTTTATACACACATATGCACACGCACACATACATTCATTTTATACGCACAAATACACACACACACACACACACACACACACACACACACACACACACACACACACACACACACACACACACACACACACAAACACATACATGCGGCTCCTCCCATGCATCATACGGATCTACTTTGAAAGCTCAAAAGGCCGGATTATTGAATGTTACTTTCATCGAATGTTATTTTCATGAGACGACAAAACTGAACCCTTGATCTCCCAAATGCAATTTTTTACCAGGGTAAGTAAACACTTGGCCAAAATTGCACGGAAACACACCTAGAATGTAAAACCCACCTCCCCACACACCCCTAACTATATATACGAACTCCAGGCTCATACTACAGTGTGGAACAGGGCATATTTCCCCATGTTGGGCAAGTTTTTACTTATCCTAGTAAAAATGTCATGTTCGGGAAATCAAGGGTTGCATGTTGTCATCTCACGAAAATAATATTCAGTAATCTGGTCTTTCAAGCTTTTAAAGTAGATCCAGTCATGCACATACCCCCTAATTCTACTTTACTACTAAACTCCTCAACAGTTATCTCTGCTTTGATGGATGAACACAGCCTTTTAGCCATGTTTACTACTGCACAGTACAAGCAGTATCCGTGCTAACCTACATGGCCAATGCCTTCCCAGAGGCAGTTCAAGGGGAACAGTTTAAGGGGAACAGCACATACCCTGTTAGTACTTGCCTCTCCCGCAGACTGCCTCATTAGCATCTATCATAGTCATGAAGACAGCCCACCAGTGTGCTGCATGTCTTCGTGAAAAGGACGATGGTAAGGCTGGCTGTGAATTCATCATGTGCATCTTGTGGTACCCTTTATAACTGACTTCTGATATTGAAGTTCTGTGGTCTGTCATTGGTATGATCAAGCATCCTACTACTACTGAATGGGCACTGGCAGTCAAGTGTGGTAGTAACTGGCATAAGGATGCACTAAACATTCAAGATAATACCACACACTCTTAGCTTATTCCTGTATTGTTTTAAACTGTTCTGTACAATAAAAGCACTAAAATGTTTCTGATGCAGCTGGATATATCAGTTATTCTCATTTTATTGATGGACAGATCTAAGTTAAAATTATTATCTCCTTACATATTTAATGAGTAAACAATGTTAATCATTTCTTCCAAGTCCTTTTTTGCTGGATGTTTTGATTCTATATATTCCTATGAAACATATGATAAGCCTGTCAACTTGCATTGTTATTACACAAACATAGTCAATAATATTTACGATGATGCTGAAGGAATGAACCTCAATAAAAATTGTTGTGTTCCTATACTAAATCAAGGCAATCCCTCTAGTTGTATATCGCCAACAATGAAAATGATACTTTTGTTCATTTTTGACAATATTTCAGTTATTATGGCCAAATCAACATTATGTGAATGTAAAATGTCCTTTAGGAGAAAAAGCATGGTGTAAGACTACACATATCGATAGTTTAGACCACTATCTAGCAAGTTCCAGGTCTGAATGATGCTCAAAAGGACTTACTGAATATTTTGCTTATCATTTATATTTTTTACTGTATCCAAGTAGTAAACCTTTTCTATGTTTTGCTTAGATGTAGCCCTTCTCTTTTTAGGATAAAGGGCCTTGGGATTTACCTAGGTGAGAAATAAAACCACAACCTCTGAAGAGAACAACTTTTTTTTTTTTTTTACAAATGAATTTGTTAAGTCTATTATAAGATGTAACCTCAGCCTAGCGACAATCCTTCTTCTGAAAATGCTACTTTTAATTACTAATATTGAAATAGATTCTAACAGATCACTGATTTTCCTAGCTGCTGAAAGTGGCTCCCTAAACCCAATGTCTTTGTGTAAACTATAATACTGTTAAACTTGATAACTACCATTAAATAGATTCTAACTCCCAACTTGTTTACATAGCACGGTGGTGAACAAAAGAGCCCAGTTCTTTACTTGTTAAACCAACAATCGTTGGAGTTCCTCTTATTGTAAATTCAGTGTGTATATAAAAGATGATTTTAAAGTGATCATATTGCAGGATATGCTTCAAAATTCAATAAAGTGGCTGAGCACAATATTGGCTTTTAGTTTAGTGTGAATATGAAGTTAAGTTTACATACAAGCTCTTATGTTCCTACACTACCCCCCATGTTGAATGTTTTGTGAAAACTTGTGAAAGAGATGTATATGATTGTTTACATGGCAAAAATAACTGTACTTATTTTAATCTGACCTCTGCTGAAACTGAGGCACTATGGTCCCTTTAAATGAATTCCAACATAACTATTAGACCTGTAGATAAGGGTGGAGGGATAGCCATCATGAACACGTCCGATTATAAAAAGGATATGTTTACATTATTCGCAGACACTGAAACCTACGTTGCCATAGATAGTTGTGATTTACTTAAAATATGTAGCAATGTGAATGACAACCTTTATGATTTACTGATGTGCAGATTAATTGATCGTGACCTCTATGAGTTTTTGCACATAGAACGTCCTTTGATTCCCTGCATAAAAGGGTTACCCAAACTACATAAGTTAACATTTCCACCCCCTATGAGACCCATTCTTGCGGGCGATGGGTGGTTAACACAAACTATGTTTTTATACATAGAACGGAAACTTGGGCCTGTGGTTAAACAGATACCCACAATCTTAAGGGACACTACACAATTGTTAAGTGACATTGAACACTATAATAACGAATATATGGATGGTGAAGTTCTAGTTACGTTGGATGTCAAGAATCTCTTTAGCTCCATACCAAATGATTATGGGGTAGATGTCATTAGGGATGTTTTGCATAGCTTAACTCGTATGAACAATGATGAAGTATTTTCGATTTGTATTCTCCTTGAGATGGTACTTACTAATAATGTATTTATGTTTGAAGACAGTCTATTTACAACAATGGGGTGTCGCTATGGCACCCCATGTGCAAATTATTAAGCCAATCTGATAGTGTATTTTTGGGAAACTTTACATGTTTTCAAATGCATCTATTATCCACACATTCTTTTGTACAGACGCTTTGTAGATGTCTTCTTTCTTTGGAAGGGAGATGCTTCCTTACTATGTGATTTTGTGAAATATCTTGAGCCAAGTACTGACTTCTAGAAATTCACATCTATTTATTCTACACATAATATAGAATTTCTTGATGTTTCTGTCCTCAACAATAGCTCTGGACTTCTCAGTACCAGGCTGTTTCAAAAACCATGCTGGAGAAATAGATTGTTGCATTTCAGTAGCATGCATTCCAGATATGATTCTTGGACATTGTAAAAGGAAAATATCATAGAATAAAAAGGATCTGCAAAGAACAAGAAGTCTTAAATGATGAAATCACAGATCTAGAAAGGCTGTTCAAAGATAGAGGTTATACGGACAGTGTAATAAAAAAGGCTAGAGAACAGATCTTGAAGGATGATAACTTACTAATGAATAATTCAGCTGCAATGGAGTATGCTGCTTTTGGCAGATACACATATTCCTATGGAAAAGAAACTTAGTTTCATTACGAAATATACTAATGACAATGAAGCTGTTACTAGAATTATAAAACAAAATTGGCATATACTAACCATAGACCCTGCTACTGTAGAACTAATAGGAAGGTCACCTAGTTTTGTTTAAAAAATAGTTCTAACTTAAAACTAATCGTATGCAAAGATAAGAAACAGTGGGTCAGACCGAAAATCATGATGACCTTTGGCACATTTCCATGTGGATTTTGTAATATGTGCAAAGTGATAGATGATGTCAAAAGTTTTTGTCACCCCTACTCTAGACTTTGAGTTCTTGCCAAAATTCTATGCTAACTGTAATAATAGTAATCTTATATACCTAGCTACATGCACAGACTGTAGCTGTTTCTATGTTGGAAAAACCTCTAGAAGGCTTAGAGATAGAATTTATAATCATCTCTATGATATTAAGAATATCAATATGCAAAATGCTTTGGCAAAACACATCTCTGCGTTTCATACACATGCTTTCAGATTTAAAGTATTACAGCTAGTTTTTTCAGTCAAAGAGGGGGTGATAATAACTATTTGGAATGTGTAGAACTAAGTTGGATTTTTAAGCTACGAGCACATTTCTCCCCTGGCCTGAATTCTTTTATCAGCATCAAACCAGTTTTAGAAGCACAGCAATTTAAATTAATTCAGTGTTTGTTTTTATGCTGTTTTTACTTAAACAGTTCTAAGTCTTTTTACTTAATTGATTATTAGTTACCATAGTGATGTTTGATTTTAAGCAGTGGATTTGATGTATAAGTGATAATTCCTTAATTATTCAATTAATTAATTATGTTAGGAGTGTTATTTAAACTGTAGGTTTTACTTCTGTAATTGAGATCTGAAGAAGCATTGTTTCCATGTGAAAGCGCTCATCTGTTTGTTTCATTAAATTGTTTTTACTTGGATATTTCCATTTCGTGGAGGTCCTTCCTTGTCTGTTTGGTCATAATTCCTAATACTGAAATAGATTCTAACAGATCACTGATTTTTCTAGCTGCTGAAAGTGGCTCCCTAAACTCAATGTCTTTGTGTAAACTATAATACTGTTAAACTTGATAACTACCATTAAATAGGTTCTAACTCCCAACTTGTTTACATAGCATGGTTGTGAACAAAAGAGCCCAGTTCTTTACTTGTTAAACCAACAATCGTTGGAGTTCCTCTTATTGTAAATTCAGTGTGTATATAAAAGATGATTTTAAAGTGATCATATTGCAGGATATGCTTCAAAATTCAATAAAGTGGCTGAGCACAATATTGGCTTTTAGTTTAGTGCAAATATGAAGTTAAGTTTACATACAAGCTCTTATGTTCCTACACTACCCCCCCATGTTGAATGTTTTATGAAAGCTTGTGAAAGAGATGTATATGATTGTTTACATGGCAAAAATAACTGTACTTATTTTAATCTGACCTCTGCTGAAACTGAGGCACTATGCTCCCTTAAAATGAATTCCAACATAACTATTAAACCTGTAGATAAAGTTGGCGGGATAGCCATAATTGTTACGGACGATTATAAAAAGGATATGTTTACATTATTGGCAGACAATGAAACATATGTTGCCATAGATAGTTGTGATTTACTTAAAATATGTAGCAATGTGAATGACAACCTTTATGATTTACTGATGTGCAGATTAATTGATCGTGACCTCTATGAGTTTTTGCACATAGAACATCCTTTGATTCCCTGCATAAAAGGGTTACCCAAACTACATAAGTTAACATTTCCACCCCCTATGAGACCCATTGTTGTGGGTGATGGGTGGTTAACACAAACTATGCCTTTATACAAAGAATGGAAACTTGGGCCTGTGGTTAAACAGATACCTACAATCTTAAGGGATACTACACAATTGTTAAGTGACATTGAACAATATAATAGTGAATATATGCATGGTGAAGTTCTTCTAGTTACGTTAGATGTTAAGAATCTCTTGGGATGATACTTACTAATAATGTATTTATGTTTGAAGACAGTCTTTATTTACAACAATGGGGTGTCGCTATGGGCACCCCATGTGCGAATTCTTACGCCAATCTGGTAGTGTATTTTTGGGAAACTTTACATGTTTTCAAAATGCGTCTATTATCCACACATTCTTTTGTACAGATGCTTTGTAGACTATGTCTTCTTTCTTTGGAAGGGAGATGCTTCCTTACTATGTGATTTTGTGAAATATCTTGAGTTTAGTACTGACTTCTTGAAATTCACATCTATTTATTCTATACATAAGATAGAGTTTCTTGATGTTTCTCTCCTCAAGAACATTTCTGGACTTCTCAGTACCAGGCTGTTTCGAAAACCATGCTGGAGAAATGGGTTGTTGCATTTCAGTAGCATGCATCCCAGATTTATGTTCTTGAACATTATAAAAGGACAATATCATAGAATAAAAAGGATCTGCAAAGAACAAGAAGTCTTAAATGATGAAATCGCAGATCTAGAAAGGCTGTTCAAAGATAGAGGTTATACGGACAGTGTAATAAAAAAGGCTAGAGAACAGGTCTTTAATGATGATAACTTATTTATTAATAATTCAGCTCCAATGGAGTATGCTGCTTTTTTCATTATGAAATATACTAATGACAATGAAGCTGTTGCTAGAATTAGAAAACAAAATTGGCATATACTAACCATAGACCCTCCTACTGTAGAACTAATAGGAAAGTCACCTAGTTTTGTTTATAAAAATAGTTCTAACTTAAAACTAATTTTATGAAAAGATAAGAAACAGTGGGTCAGACTGAAAATCATGATGATCTTTGACATGTTTCCATGTGGATCATGTAACATGTGCAAAGTGATAGATGATGTCAAAAGTTTTTGTCACCCTACTCTAGACTTTGAGTTCTTGCCAAAATTCTATGCTAACTGTAATAATAGTAATCTTATATATCTAGCTACATGCACAGGCTTTAGCTGATTCTATGTTGGAAAAACCTCTAGAAGGCTTAGAGATAGAATTTATAATCATCTCTATGATATTAAGAATATCAAAATGCAAAATGCTTTGGCAAAACACATCTCTGCGTTTCATACACATGCTTTCAGATTTAAAGTATTACAGCTAGTTTTTGTCAGTCAAAGAGAGGGTGATATTAATAACTATTTGGAATGTGTAGAACTAAGTTGGATTTTTAAGCTACGAGCACGTTTCTCCCCTGGCCTGAATTCTTTTATCAGCATCAAACCAGTTTTGGAAGCACAACAATTTAAATGAATTCAGTGTTTATTTTTATGCTGTTTTTACTTAAACAGTTCTAAGTCTTTTTACTTAATTGATTTAGTATTAGTTACCATAGTGATGTTTGATTTAAAGCTATGGATTTGATGTATAATTGATAATTACTTAATTATTCAATTAATTAATTATGCTAGGAGTGTTATTTAAACTGTAGGTTTTACTTCTGTAATTGAGATCTGAAGAAGCATTGTTTCCATGTGAAAGTGCTCATCTGTTTGTTTCATTAAATTGTTTTTGCTTGGATATTTCCATTTCATGGAGGTCCTTCCTTGTCTGTTTGGTCATAATTCCTAATATTGAAATAGATGCTAGCAGATCACTGATTTTTCTAGCTGCTGAAAGTGGCTCCCTAAACCCAATGTCTTTGTGTAAACTATAATACTGTTAAACTTGATAACTGCCATTAAATAGTTTCTAACTCCCAACTTGTTTACAT
Organism: Protopterus annectens; assembly: GCF_019279795.1. Taxonomy (NCBI): domain Eukaryota; kingdom Metazoa; phylum Chordata; order Ceratodontiformes; family Protopteridae; genus Protopterus; species Protopterus annectens. The sequence goes on from NC_056726.1 coordinate 493,471,055, forward strand.
AGCATGGTGGTGAACAAAAGAGCCCAGTTTTTTACTGGTTAAACCAGCAATCGTTGGAGTTTCTCTTATTGTAAATTCAGTGTGTATATAAAAGATAATTTTAAAGTGATCATATAGCAGGATATGCTTCAAAATTCAATAAAGTGGCTGAGTACAGTATTGGCTTTTAGTTTAGTGTGAATATGAAGTTAAGTTTACATACAAGCACTCAGTGTTGTAGTATACACTTTAAATTTCAATAACATGGTCAGGCATGCAATGTATAATAGCAGGAACAAGCCCAGAAGATGTTGAAGTGATCTGCAAATGACTGTTACTTCTAAATAATAAAATAAAAAATCAAACATCTCACACAGCCAATGACCCAGTCACACGAATGCAATGACATACTAATCACCCCCCTCTGTTTGTTCTCACATGTGACCACAGAATAATGCAACCCCTCACAACACCACTTACTTAAACAACCCATGAAATGAAGAAAAGTAACAGCAAGATAATGAAAATAAAAATGAAATTAAAACACACTGGACAGTTTTGACAGTGGGGTAAATTGCAAGTAGTTCTCACAATACTCCAGATGGTCAAACAGCTACATCAGTTAGATAAAGAAACCAGCACTTCCTGGCATAGTTAATTAAAAACTTCTGAAGCACAGAAACAGTAACTCCCCACAGAAGCACCAAATGGAAAATGGCAGCATGATGATAGTAAAAATAAAACGGAAACACAATGAACAGTTTTAACACTGAGGAAATCTGTACGTGGCTGTCACAATACTCTAACTGGTATCTATATATGTTTATGTCTGACTGTGTGTATGCATGTGGAATCTATAGGTGTGTGTGTGTGTGTGTGTGTGTGTGTGTGTGTGTGTGTGTGTGTGTGTGTGTGTGTGTGTGTGTGTGTGTGTATGTGTTTGCATGTTGTCTGTGTGTGCGTGCGTGTGTGTGTGTGTGTGTGTAAGTGTGTGCGCATGTGTGTGTGTGTCTTGGCGCATGTGTATGTGTGCGATGTGCGTGCATGTGTGTGTGTGCGTGCATGTGCGGCATGTGTGTGTGTGCGTGTGTGTGTGTGTGTGTGTGTGTGTGTGTGTGTGCGTGTGTGTGTGTGCTCGTGCACATGTGCGCATCTGTGTGCATGCATGTGTGTGCGTGGTGTGTGGTGTGTGGCATGTGTGTGTGTGTGTGTGTGTGTGTATGTGTCTGTGTGTGTGTAGGCGTGTGTGGGCATGTGTGTGTGTGTGTGTGTGTGTGTGTGCGGCGTGTGTGTGTGTCTGTATATATACTTACATGAATCTGTGTGTCTTTCTCTCTATTATTCGTCTATCTGTCAGAGAGTGAGTATGTGTATTTTGTTGTTTAGTTTCTGAATATACTTTCTCATTACATTCAAGGAATGGCATGTTACTTTAACAAACCTCTGTAAGGCTGAAACACGTAATTTTCTGGCAGTTAAGAAAAGGTTGACCTACATATTTTTCCTGTTAACCAGCATTTGTTTGTGTCTTTCAGCTTTTCCCGGTTAGGGGTCGCCACAGCGGAACTCCCGTCCGCTAATGATTGGCAGTAGATTTTTATGTACTGGCTTGCCAGGCCTAACGCACAAGCTTCAACAAAGGAACGCCCATTCATGCATGTCGCCACACAGAGACGCTCTAACTGAGAATCGAACGGGCAACGTCTAACTGCGAGACGACAATGCTACCGCAGCAGCACCACCGCATATTTTCAGCATCTTTTTCACAAATATTCTAATTGTTGTGACCTCTCTCTTAAATTACCTAACATCTGTTTAATTCTTGAAAATCCTCATTGTTTTTGTTTCCACATCTTGCTCATAAAGATGACCTCATGCATTTCTAATTTTACTTGGACTAGTAAAACAACATCCCCTTACATTACCTTTGAGATGTTCTGGTCATTACTTACCCACTCCAACCTTTCTTGAATGTCCTGTTTTATTTAAAAGTCTTTGCTTATAAGGAAGTGTTGGAAAAGACAGCACACACTGATAAGTCCAACCCATGCAGAAACAAGTAAATTCTTTTAACAACTGAGAAAATTAAAGGAAAACATTTGAACAGTATTTCACATGTTGCAGACTCATTATATTTACTTCAGAAAAATCACACTCTAAGCATAGCAATGAAACAAACATGCTGATTGTTATAAACTGTTAGGCCTACATTATATACTGACGTAAATACGTAATTTAACTTTCTCTGAGTTCAGGTTATCTTATTGAGGTTAACCTAGGGTTACCACCTGTTGCCCTTTGTGAGGGACAGTCCCACTTTGGGCAGTTGTGTCCTTCAAAAAAAACGAAAAAATGGCAAATGCCCTGAGATTTTAAGACAAAATATATTTCTTAAGTTTTCTTTAATAGTTGCATAAAACAGTTATTTTGTATCTGAAACACACACATATTGTACGAAATAGCATTAGCAACTCAAATGCTGCAAAAATAAGCTTTCATTTTGTAAAACAAGTGAAGTTCTGTCCTTTGCACTGGTTGTGGGTATGTTTTTCCTGCAAAATCTTGCATTTCTACAAAAAATGTCCCACTTTGGGCATGTGAAAAGGTGGCAACCCTAGGTTAACCAATCTTTCATCAAAAAGAAAGCCCAAACTGAAAAGTAATAACAAAACACTCATCTCTAAGTATTCTTACTCCAACTGGTCATAGTTGTGGTGACCAAGCTCAAGGCGTACTAGCCAGCAACAGTGGCGGCTGGTGACTTCAAATCAAAGGGGGGCTGCAGGAGACAGCTGAATGTGTGGGTTCAAGGGGAAGGGGTGTGGTCAACTAGAAGGGGAGGAGCTATGCTCAAAACCACAAAAACTAACTTTAATTAAATACGCTTCCCTGGGTGGCAAACCATCATTATGAGAGTCCAATCAAGACAAAAATAAGTGTAGAAGAATAAAAATATTTCAATGCATTGGCTGCATGACAGCTTACTTAATATCTAGATGGAAACAAAAGGTTGTGAGGCATGAAAAAATAAATTACTTTTTAAATACATTACTGGAATGTCAAAATCAAGTATAAGAAAAACCAGAAGCACTCAACTCAAACCACTTCTCCTTGCACTGCAGTTCTAATTATAATTTATATTCAGCTTTATAATTGATATTCAGCTTTATTAAAGTACCAAGTAACATGCTGAAAGTAGAAATCTCTGTGATGCCCCCACTTGTAAAAATGTTTCTTATCCAAAAAAGACCTGCTGCCTGACAACTATCTACTTGTTTCATGGAGAAAACATGAAAGTAAAAAATGAAAAGCAAACAAGAAACAAGCTCAAGATACATTGCTTAAAGGTTACTGTACAGGTTACGGACCACACATGATTGGCATTCTGTTTAGTTTACGGGTAAAGTCTGTAGAGATGACTGGAAGTCTCCAACAAGTGTAATGAGCTTTTTAAAATAATGGAATCCTGTCCTTTAATAACCAAGGCTTATACATTATCTAGTCAAGTATTCTCTGCATGGCATCAACAGAAAGGCTTTCAGTGTTGGCAATTCTTTAACAGTATGCTTATTAAAGCTTACCTACATCTTATGATCTCAGACAAGCTTACCTTATGGTCATTAAAGCATTGCTACTTAAACACAGAGCAACAGGCACTTTGAGAAATAAGCATAAATCAACAGTACAAAAATATGACAGAAACCAGACCGTTCTGCAAAATCAAGGGCAGATGAAAAGCCACTGTAGTACTCGTGTCTACCTTGGATGGGGGGGATACACTGCACATTTACACTGCATAACTACTCCTTGCCTTGCTTGGACACATCCAGAGTCACTACATGGTGGAGTGGGGTGCAACAAGTATGTCACAATTTGAAATGTCTCTGGCTGACTGTGATGGCCCTGACACATTTGTCATACCCCTCAACCTCAGAGCAAGAAATCTGGACAAAGCCATACACAGAAGTGGGACAAAGGCCCAAAAATAAGGACAATTTTTAAATATTGCTCTAATAAACTTAGAAAGATAATAGACTAGGTCTTACATTAGTATGACTTTTCTGAAGGGTATAAAATCTGAAACTCAAATGTCTGTCATTATTTTCTAACTTCAGTCTTTAGTGATTTGTCACTAATTTGCCAAAAACACAATTTTATGAAAAATGGACCAAATGTGATGCAAAACTATAAAATAGCCACACAATACAGCTGGGAACCTGTCAAAGAAGGGACACTTTAATATTAGTACTGCAAACTTGAGCAGCTGACAAAATAAAATAATCTACATGCATTTCAAGTAATCTATAACTTTGATTATTACAGTTATTTATTAATTGTAAACCATCCATGTTTTCTTCCAAAATTACTATTTTGCGGAGGGATTATTAGGGGGAAGAGCAACATTTTGAGCCAAAATTGGGGACAGTTGAGAGGTTGGCTATGCCTAATTCTATAAAGCAATTTATTTGCATGTACCTCTCAACCTGTTAATGAAGTAAATCTGAACAAGGTCAAATATATTGGGGGAACATATAAACAGTACTAAAAATTGCTCTTGTATAAATTGAGACAGTTGATAGAATAACAGTTCTTACTTTAGCATGCATTTTTCTGAAGGATATGAAGTCTGAAACTCAGTGTATCATTATTTAGTGACTTAATTTCTAAATGATATGCCAGAAAACTACAAATTTTATGAAGAACAAACCAAAAATAAGAAGCAAAAATCTATTCATTCTTATAAAATCTGGACAGTTAGGAGGTATAGTTCAGCTGGGCCTGTCTGAGTTTGCTGCCCTTCCCCCCCTGACAAAATCATGGTTGAATGGACCCTCTGCAGCCATTCCAATGAACCATTACTTGGCTATTTCACTCCATTTACCATAAACACTAATGTGCATACTGCTTTACTTCTATGATGAGTTGGACTTCATTTGAAAGTTTTATTTTGTATTTTACAGCACAAACACTAAGTCATCTACTAAACAAAGCAATGCAGTCTCACAATGAAAACTTAGCATTAAAACTTCTCTGCCCTTGAAACTCGCATTCATTGAAACAGCATTGAAACATACATTCAAAGAAAATACATTTTGCCAGTGGCAGATAAAGATTAATTTTGGGCTGTTTTCAAATCATAGGCCCCTTGCATATGAAACATACATGTGCTCTTTGATACACCTTCCTCATTGTACTAAATTATATTCCTTGTACAATATATTACAGTTGTTAGAGGGCGTTTTAAATTTGTTTTGAACATTTTTCCAGTAAGCAATGAAACAAAACGCATGCACCCATAATGGCAAAACTGCCCAGTTCAGAACATTTATCATAAAAGTCTACTCAGACTTCCACAGTCCACCATTATTAGTAAATATGCACAATTCTACAGTCCACCATTATCAGTAAATATGCGCAATTCTACAGTCCACTAATATCAGTAAATATGCACAATTCTACAGTCCACCATTATCAGTAAATATGCACAATTCTACAGTCCATTATCAGTAAATATTCACTATCTCTGAAGAAGTAAAAGTCATCTAAATAATTCCAAATTAAAGAAATCTGTAACTAATGAAGAGGTTGCTGCTAGCAAACACTTTTATATTTCATGGTTTCATCGAAAAATAAGGTGTCTGTTGCCTCTCAGGAATAAATTGCCTATATTGCATTAAAAAAATGATAAGCTAGTAATATTGCAAGAGGAAATGGATGGCAAACTGATAACGGACTCATAGTTAGTATCTTCACCAAAGAGAACATTCTCAGTACGGCAGCATCCACCCCTTGTGGGAGTAGAACCCACAGCCTTCTGCATCAAAAGCAAGTGCACAACCTGTTGTGCTATTAACAAGGCAAACCAACTTTACTTAAGCAGCACTAAACTAATGTTCCTCTGCAGCTCTCAGCTCCTTGTAAAATCTACTCAATACTCAACTTCGCAGCACAAGAAAACTGGAAAAAGCCAAAATGTATTGGGGGGGGGGTCAAATGCCCAAAAACCAGGGACACAAACATTGCTTGTATAATCTTGGAAAGTTGCTAGAACCATACATTTTACTGCCAAGGTCCCTGTGCAAAACAGTCAAAGCAACATACCACTACGCCAAATCAGCTGCTTTGTAAAAGAGGAAGACTGAAACTTAAATGGCTATCATTAATGAATTCAGTTCTCACCATAGCTGTCAACCTCTTAGTACAAAACACCTGGACAAACTCAGTAATGAGGAATACAGCCCTCAAACATATTCAGTGAATTCAGTTCTTGCCATAGCTGTCAACCTTAGCACAAAAAAACTGGACAAAGCCAATAATGGGGGAATACAGTCCCAAAAATAGGGACAAATTTCAAATATTCATCTTATAAACTTAGAAAATTGCTAGAATAAAAGGTTGTGTTATGGTTGTGTTACTATGTATTTTCTGAAGAACATGAAGTCTGAAATTCAAATGCCTGTCAGTTTTACTGCTGACAGAACAAAAACAATTTTCAGCAGAGACCCAGGGAGAAATACTGCAGACATGTCTTTGTAAAATGACAGGGCACCAGAGCAAATCCACACAAACACAGGGAAGAGATGCAGACTCCACACAGAAGGCACCCCAGAAAGAATCAAACCAGAAAACCTATAGCTGTGAGGTAACAATACTACCACTGCACCATCAAATATGCAAGGAATTAAACATTCAGAAACCTGAAGTCTGAAATTCAAATGCCTGTCAGTTTTAACATTTGTTAATCAGGACAGTCTGACTTAGAACAAAAAAAATTTCAGCAGAGGCCCAGGAAGAAATAATGCAGACATGTCTTTGTAACATGGGAGGACACAAAAGCAAACACACACAAACACAGGGAGAAGATACAGACCCCACAAAGAAGGCACCCCAGCCAAGAAGCAAACCTAAGAACCTGCAGCTTGTGAGGCAACAATGCTACCACTGCACCATCAAATATCAAGCATTGCAACATTTACAAACCACAGATATTATAAGGAACAGATCAGATCAAATATGAGGCATAAATCTGCAATTTTTTTTTTACAAATGGTGGTGGGTAGGGAATTCAGGTCTGTAACACCTGCATACAAGGTACAGGGTTCAAGCCTGAGGTATTCCTTACCACACACACACACACACACACACACACCTGTAGTAGCAAACCACAAAAACTAAATATACTGCACTGGGTGCCAAACCGTCATTATGAGAGTCCAATCAAGACAAAATGAAGTGTAGAAGAATAAAAATATTTCAATGCATTGGCTGCATGACAGCTTAATATCTAGATGTAAACAAAAAAGGTTGTGAGGCATGAAAAAATAAATTACTTTTTTTAAATACATTAATGGAATGCCAGTCAAAATCAGGTATAAGAAAAACAAGCAGCACTCAACTCAAATCACTTCTTGCACTGAAGTTCTAATTATAATTTATATTCAGCTTTATTAAAGTAACAAGTAACATGCTGAAAGTAGAAATCTCTGATGCCCCCACTTGTAAAAATGTTCCTTATCCAAAAAAAGACCTGTTGCCTGACATCTACTTGTTTCATGGGGAAAACATGATCAAAGTAAAAAATGAAAAGCAAACAAGAAATAAGCTCAAGATACATAGCTTCATAGGTTCATAGGTTCATACTAGGCTATCTGCCCTAGGGCATTTATAAGCCTAACCAGAGTATGTGTGGCTTTCACCACCCCTTAGGATGAGAATACTATACCCATTAGTTTGCTGTGCCTCTGTCCAGCAGTGACACAGAGATGATTCCCGGGGTAAACCTACGATCTCCCATCCACTCGTCAAGATTTCTCTTGAACAGAGTCAGTGAGGGGCTCTGCCTCACATGGACTGGGATTCTGTTCCATAGTGTGGGGAGTCTATGGGTGATGAATCTGTCCCTCCAGCACATCCTATTTATATCCGTGTTGAGGTTTAAGTCTCTTGCTCTCGTGGCTCTGGTGGATTTGGATTTTTTGAGGTGGAGCATGTCGATTAATTTCGGGTTGGACATGGCCTTGTATGTCAGGCACAGATCACCTCTGAGCAGACGGTATGCGACTGTATAGAGCTGGAGTTTCTTCAGTCGGGCAGCGTATGACATATGTTTGAGCCCCTTTATCCTTTTGGTGAGGAACTTTTGGGGTCTTTCCAACTGCTGCAGGTGTCGGGTAAGGTACATTCCGAATGGGGCATTGTACTCAATCATTGGTCTGATAAGTGAAGAGTACAGGGGTACAATGACCTCTCCTGATCTGGATGTGAATCCCTTCATAATCAGGTGGGCAATGTAGAAGGTCTTCCTAACCACTTTGGCAATGTGAGTGTCAAAAGAGAGGTTACTGTCAACTTGGGTCCCCAGGTCCCTGATAACTTCTTCCGTGTTTAATGGATTACCACCTATATGGTAATTAGGGGTTACCTTGTTTTTCGAAAAGGGTATGACTATACATTTTTTGGCATTTAGCTTAAGGCCATGGCTCTGGCACCAGTTATCCATTTCTATGAGACCTCTCTGGAGGATGTCTGTGTCTGATGGAGTGTCAATTATGGTGCCCAGTTTGCAGTTATCTGCAAATTTTGTCAGCCACAATCCCCCTATGTTTGCCTGCACTTCAGAAAAATAAATGCCGAACAAGAGGGGGCCCAGGACTGAGCCCTGTGGGACACTGCTCGTGACCGGCTTAGAGTCTGACATGGCACCAGCAACTCTAACCCTGTGGGTTCTGTCCGTGAGCCAGTTTGCAACCCATCTTGTGACATATGGGTTTACATCTAAGCTGGTGAGCTTTTCTATGATGCCCGAGTGGGGTATTGTGTCGAACGCTTTTGCTAGGTCAAGGTAGGCTGTGTGAACTGCCTTACCCTCATCAATGGCCTTAGTGACTGTTTCGAAAAAGTCGACCAAGTTCAAGAGGCAGGATCTGCCCTTGACAAAGCCAAATTGGGTAGGATCCAGTGTCTGTAGGTCCCCAATGTCTTTATTTATGAGTTCCATTATGATCCTCTCCATAGCTTTGCAGACAAGGCTCGTCAAGCTTATGGGGCGGTAATTTCCAGGGTCCGTAGAAGCACCGCCTTTGTGGAGTGGGACCACAGTTGCCGTCGCCATTCTTTGGGCATTATCCTGTAGTAAGGCTAAGATTAAACAGCAGCCTTATGTGTGGGTTTAGTTCCTCATTGAGTTCGGTGTAGCACACAGCCGGGGACACCGTCCTGGTCCCATTGATGCTGTGTTTTTGCTTTAGAGAGAGCAGCTCTCACCTGGGCATCTGAGATGTTTGGGAGGCTAGACTCTGGTGGGATAGATATTTCTCCTTTTGGGGGGGGGGAGAAATTTGCACTGAACCTGTCTGCCAGTATGTTGCCAATGTCTGTGGGTTCAGTGATTTTTGTATCATTTTGGACTAATTCTGAGCATATCTGGGAGTTTCCACCCAGGTTTCTAACATAGCTAAAGAAGGCCTTATGATTGTCTTTTGTGTCATTAGCAATTTTTCTCTCAAAGTTGGCCTTGGATGATTTTATGAGTGATCGTAGTTTTTTGCTAGTAGTGATCAGAGATGCCTTCCCTTTTAGGGATTTTGCTCTGTCATGTAGTAGCTTTCTCCTCTTGTTGTAGAGTTTGTTTATGGCTGGGGTCCATCAAACTGGGTGCCTGCCTTTGGTGGAAAGGGTCTTGATTTTATTAGGGATTGCTTGATCCATACATTCCTGGAGGTGCTCGTAGTAGGTATTTGTAAGGGTTTCAGCAGCGTGGGTTGTGGTTTCCACTGGCTCGGGGGCCTTGAAGGATACCACTCCAGTCTTAAGAAGTGTGAAGTTTGCTTTTGAGAAGTTCTTCACTGTGGTCTTTTTTGCTGGGGTTGGGGGCGGGATGTGGATCTCCAGTGAGATTAATTTATGGTCTGATCTCACCAATGAGGGATATACTTCCGGTGTGGAGCATTTTGTCCCCATGTTTGTGATGATCAGGTCTAGTATATTTTCTCCTCTTGTGGGAATGGTGACTAGTTGTTCCATAGCATTTGAGTTTATGAACTCCAGGAACCTTTGGGCTAGGGTGTTGGGGCTTGAGTAATGTTCCCAGTCTATGTTTGGGTAGTTGAAATCACCCAATATGATGGTATTTGGAGAGACATTCATACTCTCCAGTGTCTTCAGGAAGGCTGTGTGGGTTTCTTGAGTTTGAGAGGGTGGTCTGTAGCATGCTACAAACTGTAGGGCAGTTTTACCTATGGTTAATTGCACCTGGATGGTCTCCGATGCTTCGTGCGTTGCCACTAACCTGGAGGTGTGGGTATCCTTTATGAATATGGATACTCCCCCTCCTTTTGTGGTTCGGTCCGGATTTTGGGGCCGGAATGCATGATATGAGGTATAACCTGATAGTGCTGGGGTGCTCTCAGGAGCCTTGAACCAGGTTTCAGTCACAGCACAGACATCGATGTTCTCCATACTGAGGAGGGCTTCGAGGGTGTGCATCTTGAGGTTTAGACTTCTGGCATTGAGCAGTATTACCCTTAGTTTTTCTCCATTTTTGTTTTCTAGAGTGGTAGGTTTATCATTTGAGCCTTGCCTAAAAAAGGCACTATGGGGGTGACAAGAACCTTTGCCAATATTGCTTAAAAGAATTACTGTACAGGTTATGGACCACACGATTGGCATTCGGTTTACGGGTAAAGTCTGCAGTGATGACTGGAAGTCTCCAAGTGTAATAAGACTCTTAAAATAATGTAATTCTGTCCTTTTTTACAAATACTGGCATATGCATTTCAATACCCAAGGCTTATACATTATCTAGTTAAGTATTCTCTACATGGCAACAGAAAGGCTTTCAATGTTGGCAGTTCTTTAACAGTATGCTTATTAAAGCTTACTTGCATCTTGCAATCTCAGCCAAGCTTACCTGATGGTCATTAAAGTATTGCTACTTAAACACAGAGCAACAGGCACTTTGAGTAATAAGCATAAATCAACAGTACAAAAAATATGACAGAAACCAGACCATTTTGTAAAAATCAAGGACAGATGAAAAGCCACTCTAGTACTTGTGTCTACCTTGGATGGGTGGGATTCTCTGCACATGTACACTCCATAACTACTCCTTGCCTTGCTTCGACACATCCAGAGTCACTACATGGGGGAGTGGGGTGTAACAAGTATAACACAGTTTGAAATGTCTCTGGCTGACTTGTGACGGCCCTGACACATTTGTCATACCTCTCAACCTCAGAGCAAGAAATCTGGACAAAGCCATACAAAGAAATGGGACAAAGGCAAAAAAATAAGGACAATTTTTAAAATATTGCTCTTATAAACTTAGAAAGCTAACAGAGGTCTTGCATTAGTATGAATTTTCTGAATGGTATGAAATCTGAAACTCAAATGTCTGTCATTATTTTCTAACTTCAGTCTTTAATTATTTGTCACTAATTTGCCAAAAAAACCCCACAATTTTATGAAAAATGGATCAAAAATGTGATGTAAAAATATAAAATAGCAACACAATACAGCTGGGAACCTGTCAAAGAAGGGACACTTTAATATTAGTACTGCTAACTTGAGCAGCTGACAAAATAAAATAATCTACATGCATTTCTGAAATAAAAGTAATCTGATTATTACAGTTATTTCTTAATTATAAACCCTCCATGTTTTCTTCCAAAATTGCTATTTTGCGGAGGGATCATTAGGGGAAGAGCAACATTTTGAGCCAAAATCAGGGACAGTTCAGAGGTTTGGCTATGCCCAATTCTATAAAGCAATTTATTTGCATGTACCTCTAAACCTGTTAATGCAATAAATCTGGACAAGGCCAAATATATTGGGGGAACATATAAACAGTTCTAAAATTGCTCTTGTATAAACTGGGACATAAATCTGAACAAGGCCAAATATATTGGGGGAACATATAAACTGTACTAAAAATTGCTCTTGTATAAACTGGGACAGTTGATAGAACAGGTCTTACTTTAGCATGCATTTTTCTGAAGGTTATAAAGTCTGAAACTAGTGTGTAATTATTTAGTGACTTAATTCCTAAATGATTTGCCAGAAAACCACAAATTTTATGAGGAACAAACCAAAAATAAGAAGCAAAAAAATCTATTCATTCTTTGAAAATCTGGACAGTTGGGAGGTATAGTTCAGCTGGGGCTGTCTAAGTTTGCTGCCCTTCCCCCTCACAAAACCATGGTCGAATGGAGCCTCCCCCTGCAGCCATTCCAATGATCCATTACTTTGCTATTTCACTCCATTTACCATAAACACTAATGTGCATATTGATTTACTTCTATGCCCTTGAAACTCACATTCATTGAAACAACATTAAAACCCACATTCAAAGAAAATACATTTTACCCGTGGCAGATAAAAATTAATTCTGGGCTGTTTTCAAATCATAGGCCCCTTGCATATGAAACATACATGTGCTCTTTGATACACCTTCCTATTGCTTTGGACATTTTTCCAGTAAACAATGAAACAGAACTGCCTAATTCAGAACATTTCCATCATAAAAGTCTACTCAAACTTCTACAGTACACTATTATCAGTAAATATGCACAATTCTACAGTCCACCATTATCAGTAAATATGCACAATCTCTGAAGTAGTAAAAAAGTAATCTAAATAATTCCACATTAAAAAAATCTGTAATGAAGAGGTTGCTGCTAGCAATCACCTTTATATTTCATGGTTTCATCGAAAAATAAAGTGTCTGATGCCCCTGAGGAATAAATTGCCTAAATTACATTAAAAATAAGCTAGTAATATTGCAATAGGAAATGGATGGCAAACAGGCTCATAGTTAGTATCTTAACTTTCAGTACGGCAGTATTCACCCCTTATGGGAGTAGAACCAACAACATTCTGCATCAAAAGCACGTACACAACCTGTTGTGCTATTAGCAATGTAAGCTGAGTTAGCATAATCAGCACTAAACTTCAATTCCCCTGAAGCTCTCAGCTCCTTGTAAAATCTACTCAATACACAACTGCATCTCAACTTCGCAGCACAAGAAGTCTGGAAAAAGCCAAATTTATTGGGGTGGGTCAAAAGGGCAAAAACCAGGGACACATTAAACATTGCTTTTATAATCTTGGAAAGCTGCTAGAATAGAATGCTGTGTTACCACCATACATTTTACTGCCAAAGTCCCTGTGCAAAACAGTCAAAAGCAACATACCACTACGCCAAATCAGCTGCTTTGTGAAAGAGAGGAAGACTGAAACTTAAATGGCTATCACTTAATGAATTTAGTTCTCACCATAGCTGTCAACCTCTTAGCACAAAACACCTGGACAAACCCAGTAATGAAGGAATACAGCCCTCAAACATATTCAGTGAATTCAGCTCTTGCCATAGCTGTCAACCTTAGCACAAAAAACCTGGACAAATCCACTAACAGGGTATTACAGTCCCACAAATAAGGCCAAATTTCAAATAGCCATCGTATAAACTTAAAAAATTGCTATAATAAAAGGTTGTGTTACTATATATTTGTTGCTAGAATAAAAAGTTATTTTACTATGTATTTTCTGAAGAATATGAAGTCTGAAATTCAAATGCCTGTCAATTTTACTTCTGACGGAACAAAAACAATTTTCAGCAGAGGCCCAGGGAGAAATATTGTAGACACATGTCTTTGTAAAATGGCAGGACACCAGAGCAAATCCACACAAACACAGGGATAAAATGCAGACTCCACACAGAAGGCACCCCAGCCAAGAATCAAACCAAAAAACCTATAGCTGTGAGGCAACAATACTGCCACTGCACCATCAAATATGTAAGGAAGTAAACATTCAGAAACCTGAAGTCTGAAATTCAAATGCCTGTCAATTTTATTTAACATTTGTTAATCAGAACAGTCTGACTTGGAACAAAAAAAACAATTCTCAGCAGAGGCCCAGGAAGAAATAATGCAGACATGTCTTTGTAACATGGGAGGACACAAAAGCAAACCCACACAAACACAGGGAGAAGATACAGACCCCCCCACAAAGAAGGCACCCCAGCCAAGAATCAAACCCAAAAACCTGCAGCTGTGAGGCAACAGTGCTACCACTGCACTATCACATATCAAGCATTGCAGTATTTACAAACCACAGATATTATGAGGAATAGATCAGATCAAATATGACGCAAAAATCTGCAATTTTTTTACAAACGGTGGTGGGTAGGGAATTCAGGTCTTTAACACCTGCATACAAGGTACAGGGTTCAAGCCTGAGGTATTCCCTACCACACCACCATGAGTCTAACCATCAGTATATTGCACATGGGGCATTTTCACACACACACACGTACACGTAAATCCAAAGCCTGCATACATCCAGTAAATCCTATGAAATGAACCCGTGCGTTTCCCCAGGCAGTCTAAAACTGCATAGACTTGTGGGAGTGCTCCTGTCCATGTTTCTCAATCAGGACTGCTGCTGAGACAATCTGTGCATGCTCCAGACTGTCTCAGCAGCAGTCTGGACTAGTGTGCATGCGCTAAATTTTAAAATATTTTTTTTCTATTTATTTCTTTTTATTATTTTAGTTTGAAGTTGAGGGGGCTGCAGTCCAGCAGTCCAATAGCATGGGCTGCCCCTGGCCAGCAAGGAGCTTGATGCCCTGGATTCAGTGCTGGAATTCACCACTGCCCATGTAGTCATCCACTTTTTTCTTGAAGGTACAAATTGATGGACTATGTTTAATTGTGATGGAGAGGTCATTTCAAAGGTAAGAGGTGTTTGAGATATGAAGCTGTAACATTTTGTGGTATAGTTGACATAATTTTTTACTGAGGTCCTTCATCCTCTTGTGCTTTGGTCAGAAGGAGGTGTACTAAGTTAAGAAGGCAATGCAGTCCAGAGAAGAGAGAAACAGCTGCTTGTGAGAAAGCTTTTTACCTTCTCCATTTACCATAGTGTGTGAGCTGGTTCAAGATCAGTGTACAACATTCTGTATCTGGCCTGATAAAAGAGGAAGACAATTATGTCTTTGTCATGGATCTCAACTCCATGAAGACTAAGGTGGTCAACTCCATATGTTTTGCAAACAATAGTGGCTCTGCAGCTATCAAATAAGAGATCACTGTATACATGGATTCCAAGATCTTTTGCTGCTTTATCAACATTTCGATGTTGTCCATAAAAAGTATATAAATCTAGTTTTACATTTCTTTTTTCTTTCTTTTCTTTAGCCAAATACCAGTATTCTGCGTTTTTTGACATCCCATGGTATCCCTCTTCTGTAATGATAAGATCTAATTGAAGGGATGTGATGTTAGTCGGTTTAAGAAAAATGCTCCCAAGATTGCAGTCATCTGCGTATGTGCTTAGCCAGACAATAGACTCAGTTTTAACTTCTGATAACAAAGTGTGAAAAAGGGTTGGTGCCAGGACAGTCTTTATGGTGGACCCAAGTTAGTACAGCTTCATTTATATTTTGATTCATAATTTACATATGATTCCATCATGGGTTGTAAATTTTGCTACATGAATAATAAACCTTCATCCAGGGCAGTGGTCATATTCTGAAAAATGCAGGAGGTTAAGCACATAAGATCTTCATTTGACAAAACTAAACTGTGTTAAGTCACGAAGACAAAGATTTCTCTGTCTGCTTAAATAAATTTCATGATGACTCCCTCCATTGCGGTTTATGCTTGTTTCGCTAATTAGTATGTGATTATTGAGGTCTGTGGAAATGTTTCCTTTTGGACTAAGATGACAATACCTTGATTTTAGACGCCAGAGGCATGGCCTGTTTAGGCTCTATCCAGAATAAACATAAAATGATTATTAATGTATTTCTAGTTGTAAGGATTAGATTTCCATTATCTCATGTGATCGTTGGAACTAGCCATTTTTTATGTAATTCCGTGTGGGATCATGTTGAAGGCAGGAAGTGTTGATGGGGGGGGGGGTTCCCCTTTGTAGCTTGTCATTTGCCCCAGATCTGTGCATTAATGCATTAGCTTTATCTGTTGGGTCTGCTGTCATGACAGTTACTGTTTTTCTAGTCAGGGGGTTGAAACAGAGAGGAAGGCAACATAAATTCCATTATGTATTTGTCAATGTTTGACAATTTTGTTTATTGTCAATCCATTTCCAAAGAACTGCCAATTCTGTAGTTCTATCCAACAGCAACTGTATGTCATATGCATCTGATCTGTTCATATATAAAATATGATACACTACATATTTTTTTCATCTGAAGAAACACAACCCTGTTTTTTAGAGTACAGTCTTCAATAGTTATAAGCTATATGCTCTTAAACTAAAAGCTAAAATTCCTTTAAGTTAATGTCCTTATTGTTACATAATACCTGTGAATTATGCATTCTTCTGCATGAGGGTATGAAGTGAATAAAATCTGACAGATCCCAGCATTAATATACAAAACAGTGTTAAAACTGCACATTTTGTAAAGGTGACTGTGTCTTCCACCAGTCTTAGAAGATACAAGACATAGGTGGTGTGCTGCTTTTTATCCATTACTCAGGTAAAGTGCATATGGACATTAGAAAGTTTAGATTCTACCCTATTCACCAAGATACACATGTACATGAGCACACACACACACACACACACACACACACACACACACACACACACACACACACACACACACACACACACACACACACACACACACACACACACACACACACACTCACACACACACGGAAATTAAGCTGTAGTCTCATTAAGTAAAAATTCTAGATTTTTTTATGTTTTCCTCCTAGTTTCTGTTTCTGCTGCAACTGACTATGCTCATTCATTCTCCTCATGATCTCAACCACTTATTTATTTGTGATTTATTTTGTTTATCTGCCTTTGATTACCAGGAAAGCCTGTCAGGGCAAAGTCCATTACATACATTAGACAGAAAATTAGCATGAGATAACAATAAAAATATACTATAATTGTAGCAAAGGCACTATCCAGACTAGCGAATGTTGCCTTTTTTTAGTTATAACCCTGCTTACGGAAGGCTTTGAAGGGAGAGCTTGCTATCCTTTCATCAATGTGTGTGCAACTTTCTGTATGTATAGCATGAGAGCTAAACAGCTTCCTTGAATTGTATGCATTCCCATACCATCTGGTTTGTGCCATACACCTATCATCAAGGGAATGCTAACCTTGACACAGACCTACCCCCCCCCCCAAAAAAACATGGGCAAGCCAGGACTAGTTGTGTCATCGCACCCTCCCATGCCAGCTTTTCCAGGGTCTGGGTCTCTTAGTGCACTCTTTTTAACTGGTTACAACAACAGCTTCATGCCTGTGTGCCATCAAAGCACCAGGAATACAGCAGCTCAATGGCTTGCTATTTAGGGGAACTGTGGGAAACACAAGTACTTTTAAGGAACAATGAGATCTAAATTTATAACAGATAAGAATCTGATTTAATGGCTGGGTTAAAGTTTTACTTTTATCAAATTCATTCATACTATGAAGATGAATAAAAATGCATTCACACTACGACAATGAATAACTATGTAGATCATTCATGGATGTCTTATCACATACCTTCCCATATAGACAATAGTAACGAATAAGAAATTAATCAATTTTCAGGTGTTGTGTTTTGAAGATATTTCATAGCGCAATGAATTTTGTCTAGATGCATTCTTTAACTGGAGTCGCTAGAAAAAGTTAATTAATAAAAAGGAATTTCATAAAACTCAGAAAGGGAGTAGTGTCTAAAAATAAGATGATATGGGCATAAACTGACTAATTAGAAAATGTCTTTATTACCTCAGTGTCCATGGACGTATTAATTATTATTTGTTATTCTTTTCTTTAATTGAATTAAGAAAAGTTCAGTGGGGAAAAACATTAAGCAGAATAGGCTTGAGAAACAGTCTAATATGACTTCATTCTTAACAGGAATATTGTCCATGTGATATCCATATCATAAGGGACATCTCTATAGCTTAACAGTATTGTTCATATCATAACAGACATCTCTATAGCTTAGTAGTATTGTCAATATCACAAGGGACATCTCTATAGCATAGTAGTATTGCCCATATCATAAGGGACATATCTATAGCATAGAAGTATTGTTAATATCATAAGGGGCATATCTATAGCTTAGTAGTATTGTCCATATCATAAGAGACATCTCTATACCTTAGTAGTATTGTCCATATCATAAGGGACATCTCTATAGCTTAGTAGTATTGTCCATATCATAAGAGACATCTCTATACCTTAGTAGTATTGTCCATATCATAAGGGACATCTCTATATAGCCTAGTAGTATTGTCCATATCATAAGGGACATCTCCATAGCTAAGTAGTATTGTCCATATCATAAGGGATATCTCTATAGCTTAGTAGCAATCTCTATATCATAAGGGACATCTCTATAGCGTAGTAGTATTGTCCATATCATAAGGGACATCTCTATAGCTTAGTAGTATTGTCCATATCATAAGGGACATCTCTATAGCTTAGTAGTATTGTCCATATCATAAGGGACATCTCTGTACCTTAGTAGCATTGTCCATATCATAAGGGACATCTCTATAACTTAGTAGCATTGTCCATATCATAAGGGACATCTCTATAGCTTAGTGGTATTGTCATTATCTTAAGGGACATCTCTATAGATTAGTAGTATTGTCCATATCATAAGGGACATCTCTATAGCTTAGTAGTATTGTCCATATCATAAGGGATATCTCTATAGCTTAGTAGCATTGTCCACATCATAAGGGACATCTCTATAACTTAGTAGCATTGTCCATATCATAAGGGACATCTCTATAACTTAGCAGCATTGTCCATATCATAAGGGACATCTCTATAGCTTAGTGGTATTGTCCATATCATAAGGGACATCTCTATATAGCCTAGTAGTATTGTCCATACCATAAGGGACATCTCCATAGCTAAGTAGTATTGTCCATATCATAAGGGATATCTCTATAGCTTAGTAGTATTGTCCATATCATAAGGGACATCTCTATAGCTTAGTAGTATTGTCCATATCATAAGGGACATCTCTATACAGCCTAGTAGTATTGTCCATATCATAGGGGACATCTCCATAGCTAAGTAGTATTGTCCATATCATAAGGGACATCTCTATAGCTTAGTAGTATTGTCCATATCGTAAGGGGCATCTCTATAGCTTAGTAGTATTGTCCATATCATAAGGGACATCTCTATACAGCCTAGTAGTATTGTCCATATCATAGGGGACATCTCCATAGCTAAGTAGTATTGTCCATATCATAAGGGACATCTCTATAACTTAATAGTATTGTCCATATCATAAGGGATATCTCTATAGCTTAGTAGCAATCTCTATATCATAAGGGACATCTCTATAGCTTAGTAGCATTGTCCATATCATAAGAGACATCTCTATAGCTTAGTAGTATCGTCCATATCATAAGGGACATCTCTATATAGCCTAGTAGTATTGTCCATATCATAAGGGACATCTCCATAGCTAAGTAGTATTGTCCATATCATAAGGGATATCTCTATAGCTTAGTAGCAATCTCTATATCATAAGGGACATCTCTATAGCTTAGTAGCATTGTCCATATCATAAGAGACATCTCTATAGCTTAGTAGTATTGTCCATATCATAAGAGACATCTCTATAGCTTAGTAGTATCGTCCATATCATAAGGGACATCTCTATATAGCCTAGTAGTATTGTCCATATCATAAGGGACATCTCCATAGCTAAGTAGTATTGTCCATATCATAAGGGATATCTCTATAGCTTAGTAGCAATCTCTATATCATAAGGGACATCTCTATAGCTTAGTAGTATTGTCCATATCATAAGGGATATCTCTATAGCTTAGTAGCAATCTCTATATCATAAGGGACATCTCTATAGCTTAGTAGCATTGTCCATATCATAAGAGACATCTCTATAGCTTAGTAGTATTGTCCATATCATAAGGGACATCTCTATATAGCCTAGTAGTATTGTCCATATCATAAGGGACATCTCCATAGCTAAGTAGTATTGTCCATATCATAAGGGATATCTCTATAGCTTAGTAGCAATCTCTACATCATAAGGGACATCTCTATAGCTTAGCAGTATTGTCCATATCATAAGAGACATCTCTATAGCTTAGTAGTATTGTCCATATCATAAGAGACATCTCTATAGCTTAGTAGCATTGTCCATATCATAAGAGACATCTCTATAGCTTAGCAGTATTGTCCATATCATAAGAGACATCTCTATAGCTTAGTAGTATCGTCCATATCTTAAGGGACATCTCTATAACTTAGTAGCATTGTCCATATCATAAGGGACATCTCTATAGCTTAGTAGCATTGTCCATATCATAAGAGACATCTCTATAGCTTAGTAGTATCGTCCATATCTTAAGGGACATCTCTATAACTTAGTAGCATTGTCCATATCATAAGGTACATCTCTATAGCTTAGTGGTATTGTTCATATCATAAGGGACATCTCTATAGCCTAGTAGTATTGTCCATATCATAAGGGACATCTCCATAGCTAAGTAGTATTGTCCATATCATAAGGGATATCTCTATAGCTTAGTAGCAATCTCTATATCATAAGGGACATCTCTATAGCTTAGTAGCATTGTCCATATCATAAGAGACATCTCTATAGCTTAGTAGTATTGTTCATATCATAAGAGACATCTCTATAGCTTAGTAGCATTGTCCATATCATAAGAGACATCTCTATAACTTAGTAGTATTGTCCATATCATAAGAGACATCTCTATAGCTTAGTAGCATTGTCCATATCATAAGAGACATCTCTATAGCTTAGTAGTATCGTCCATATCTTAAGGGACATCTCTATAACTTAGTAGCATTGTCCATATCATAAGGGACATCTCTATAGCTTAGTAGCATTGTCCATATCATAAGAGACATCTCTATAGCTTAGTAGTATCGTCCATATCTTAAGGGACATCTCTATAACTTAGTAGCATTGTCCATATCATAAGGTACATCTCTATAGCTTAGTGGTATTGTTCATATCATAAGGGACATCTCTATAGCCTAGTAGTATTGTCCATATCATAAGGGACATCTCCATAGCTAAGTAGTATTGTCCATATCATAAGGGACATCTCTATAGCTTAGTAGTATTGTCCATATCATAAGGGACATCTCTATATAGCCTAGTAGTATTGTCCATATCATAAGGGACATCTCCATAGCTAAGTAGTATTGTCCATATCATAAGGGACATCTCTATAGCTTAGTAGTATTGTCCATATCATAAGGGACATCTCTATATAGCCTAGTAGTATTGTCCATATCATAAGGGACATCTCCATAGCTAAGTAGTATTGTCCATATCATAAGGGACATCTCTATAGCTTAGTAGTATTGTCCATATCATAAGGGAAATCTCTATAACTTAGTAGCATTGTCCATATCATAAGGGACATCTCTATAGCTTAGTGGTATTGTTCATATCATAAGGGACATCTCTATAGCTTAGTAGCATTGTCCATATCATGCGACATCTCTATATAGCCTAGTAGCATTGTCCATATCATAAGGGACATCTCTATAGCTTAGTAGCATTGTCCATATCATAAGAGACATCTCTATAGCTTAGTAGTATCGTCCATATCATAAGGGACATCTCTATATAGCCTAGTAGTATTGTCCATATCATAAGGGACATCTCCATAGCTAAGTAGTATTGTCCATATCATAAGGGATATCTCTATAGCTTAGTAGCAATCTCTATATCATAAGGGACATCTCTATAGCTTAGTAGCATTGTCCATATCATAAGAGACATCTCTATAGCTTAGTAGTATTGTCCATATCATAAGAGACATCTCTATAGCTTAGTAGTATCGTCCATATCATAAGGGACGTCTCTATATAGCCTAGTAGTATTGTCCATATCATAAGGGACATCTCCATAGCTAAGTAGTATTGTCCATATCATAAGGGATATCTCTATAGCTTAGTAGCAATCTCTATATCATAAGGGACATCTCTATAGCTTAGTAGTATTGTCCATATCATAAGGGATATCTCTATAGCTTAGTAGCAATCTCTATATCATAAGGGACATCTCTATAGCTTAGTAGCATTGTCCATATCATAAGAGACATCTCTATAGCTTAGTAGTATTGTCCATATCATAAGGGACATCTCTATATAGCCTAGTAGTATTGTCCATATCATAAGGGACATCTCCATAGCTAAGTAGTATTGTCCATATCATAAGGGATATCTCTATAGCTTAGTAGCAATCTCTATATCATAAGGGACATCTCTATAGCTTAGCAGTATTGTCCATATCATAAGAGACATCTCTATAGCTTAGTAGTATTGTCCATATCATAAGAGACATCTCTATAGCTTAGTAGCATTGTCCATATCATAAGAGACATCTCTATAGCTTAGCAGTATTGTCCATATCATAAGAGACATCTCTATAGCTTAGTAGTATCGTCCATATCTTAAGGGACATCTCTATAACTTAGTAGCATTGTCCATATCATAAGGGACATCTCTATAGCTTAGTAGCATTGTCCATATCATAAGAGACATCTCTATAGCTTAGTAGTATCGTCCATATCTTAAGGGACATCTCTATAACTTAGTAGCATTGTCCATATCATAAGGTACATCTCTATAGCTTAGTGGTATTGTTCATATCATAAGGGACATCTCTATAGCCTAGTAGTATTGTCCATATTATAAGGGACATCTCCATAGCTAAGTAGTATTGTCCATATCATAAGGGATATCTCTATAGCTTAGTAGCAATCTCTATATCATAAGGGACATCTCTATAGCTTAGTAGCATTGTCCATATCATAAGAGACATCTCTATAGCTTAGTAGTATTGTCCATATCATAAGAGACATCTCTATAGCTTAGTAGCATTGTCCATATCATAAGAGACATCTCTATAACTTAGTAGTATTGTCCATATCATAAGAGACATCTCTATAGCTTAGTAGCATTGTCCATATCATAAGAGACATCTCTATAGCTTAGTAGTATCGTCCATATCTTAAGGGACATCTCTATAACTTAGTAGCATTGTCCATATCATAAGGGACATCTCTATAGCTTAGTAGCATTGTCCATATCATAAGAGACATCTCTATAGCTTAGTAGTATCGTCCATATCTTAAGGGACATCTCTATAACTTAGTAGCATTGTCCATATCATAAGGTACATCTCTATAGCTTAGTGGTATTGTTCATATCATAAGGGACATCTCTATAGCTTAGTAGTATCGTCCATATCTTAAGGGACATCTCTATAACTTAGTAGCATTGTCCATATCATAAGGGACATCTCTATAGCTTAGTAGCATTGTCCATATCATAAGAGACATCTCTATAGCTTAGTAGTATCGTCCATATCTTAAGGGACATCTCTATAACTTAGTAGCATTGTCCATATCATAAGGTACATCTCTATAGCTTAGTGGTATTGTTCATATCATAAGGGACATCTCTATAGCCTAGTAGTATTGTCCATATCATAAGGGACATCTCCATAGCTAAGTAGTATTGTCCATATCATAAGGGACATCTCTATAGCTTAGTAGTATTGTCCATATCATAAGGGACATCTCTATATAGCCTAGTAGTATTGTCCATATCATAAGGGACATCTCCATAGCTAAGTAGTATTGTCCATATCATAAGGGACATCTCTATAGCTTAGTAGTATTGTCCATATCATAAGGGACATCTCTATATAGCCTAGTAGTATTGTCCATATCATAAGGGACATCTCCATAGCTAAGTAGTATTGTCCATATCATAAGGGACATCTCTATAGCTTAGTAGTATTGTCCATATCATAAGGGAAATCTCTATAACTTAGTAGCATTGTCCATATCATAAGGGACATCTCTATAGCTTAGTGGTATTGTTCATATCATAAGGGACATCTCTATAGCTTAGTAGCATTGTCCATATCATAAGCGACATCTCTATATAGCCTAGTAGCATTGTCCATATCATAAGGGACATCTCTATAGCTTAGTAGCATTGTCCATATCATAAGAGACATCTCTATAGCTTAGTAGTATCGTCCATATCATAAGGGACATCTCTATATAGCCTAGTAGTATTGTCCATATCATAAGGGACATCTCCATAGCTAAGTAGTATTGTCCATATCATAAGGGATATCTCTATAGCTTAGTAGCAATCTCTATATCATAAGGGACATCTCTATAGCTTAGTAGCATTGTCCATATCATAAGAGACATCTCTATAGCTTAGTAGTATTGTCCATATCATAAGAGACATCTCTATAGCTTAGTAGTATCGTCCATATCATAAGGGACGTCTCTATATAGCCTAGTAGTATTGTCCATATCATAAGGGACATCTCCATAGCTAAGTAGTATTGTCCATATCATAAGGGATATCTCTATAGCTTAGTAGCAATCTCTATATCATAAGGGACATCTCTATAGCTTAGTAGTATTGTCCATATCATAAGGGATATCTCTATAGCTTAGTAGCAATCTCTATATCATAAGGGACATCTCTATAGCTTAGTAGCATTGTCCATATCATAAGAGACATCTCTATAGCTTAGTAGTATTGTCCATATCATAAGGGACATCTCTATATAGCCTAGTAGTATTGTCCATATCATAAGGGACATCTCCATAGCTAAGTAGTATTGTCCATATCATAAGGGATATCTCTAAAGCTTAGTAGCAATCTCTATATCATAAGGGACATCTCTATAGCTTAGCAGTATTGTCCATATCATAAGAGACATCTCTATAGCTTAGTAGTATTGTCCATATCATAAGAGACATCTCTATAGCTTAGTAGCATTGTCCATATCATAAGAGACATCTCTATAGCTTAGCAGTATTGTCCATATCATAAGAGACATCTCTATAGCTTAGTAGTATCGTCCATATCTTAAGGGACATCTCTATAACTTAGTAGCATTGTCCATATCATAAGGGACATCTCTATAGCTTAGTAGCATTGTCCATATCATAAGAGACATCTCTATAGCTTAGTAGTATCGTCCATATCTTAAGGGACATCTCTATAACTTAGTAGCATTGTCCATATCATAAGGTACATCTCTATAGCTTAGTGGTATTGTTCATATCATAAGGGACATCTCTATAGCCTAGTAGTATTGTCCATATTATAAGGGACATCTCCATAGCTAAGTAGTATTGTCCATATCATAAGGGATATCTCTATAGCTTAGTAGCAATCTCTATATCATAAGGGACATCTCTATAGCTTAGTAGCATTGTCCATATCATAAGAGACATCTCTATAGCTTAGTAGTATTGTCCATATCATAAGAGACATCTCTATAGCTTAGTAGCATTGTCCATATCATAAGAGACATCTCTATAACTTAGTAGTATTGTCCATATCATAAGAGACATCTCTATAGCTTAGTAGCATTGTCCATATCATAAGAGACATCTCTATAGCTTAGTAGTATCGTCCATATCTTAAGGGACATCTCTATAACTTAGTAGCATTGTCCATATCATAAGGGACATCTCTATAGCTTAGTAGCATTGTCCATATCATAAGAGACATCTCTATAGCTTAGTAGTATCGTCCATATCTTAAGGGACATCTCTATAACTTAGTAGCATTGTCCATATCATAAGGTTCATCTCTATAGCTTAGTGGTATTGTTCATATCATAAGGGACATCTCCATAGCTAAGTAGTATTGTCCATATCATAAGGGACATCTCTATAGCTTAGTAGTATTGTCCATATCATAAGGGACATCTCTATATAGCCTAGTAGTATTGTCCATATCATAAGGGACATCTCCATAGCTAAGTAGTATTGTCCATATCATAAGGGACATCTCTATAGCTTAGTAGTATTGTCCATATCATAAGGGACATCTCTATAACTTAGTAGCATTGTCCATATCATAAGGGACATCTCTATAGCTTAGTGGTATTGTTCATATCATAAGGGACATCTCTATAGCTTAGTAGCATTGTCCATATCATAAGAGACATCTCTATATAGCCTAGTAGCATTGTCCATATCATAAGGGACATCTCTATAGCTTAGTAGCATTGTCCATATCATAAGGGACATCTCTATAGCTTAGTAGTATCGTCCATATCATAAGGGACATCTCTATATAGCCTAGTAGTATTGTCCATATCATAAGGGACATCTCTATAGCTTAGTAGTATTGTCCATATCATAAGGGATACCTCATTAGCGTAGTAATATTATTCATAGATTCACCTCAGAATTTCGTATCATTAAAAGCTGAGACTTCTCTCACCTGTGTTAATACCTTTTTTCTATCAACTGAGAAGAGAGTTATTTCTATTCTTATCTCTAGTTAAAGCTATAATGTGCTGAACATTTTTAGTGGACTACTGTCTCTCTTTCTAGCATGAAATGAATCGGTTCATGTGATCCAGATGGGAGAATTGACTTTTAGCAACTAGACTGCTAGCTTAGTAGTATTGTCCATATCATAAGGGACATCCCTATAGCTTAGTTCATAAGGGACATATCTATAGCTTAGTAGCGTTGTCCATATCATAAGGGACATCTTTATAGCTTAGTAGCATTGTCCATATCATAAAGGACATCTTTATAGCTTAGTAGCATTGTCCATATCATAAGGGACATCTCTATAGCTTAGTAGTATTGTCCATATCATAAGGGACATCTCTATAGCTTCGTAGTATTGTCCATATCGTAAGGGGCATCTCTATAGCTTAGTAGTATTGTCCATATCATAAGGGACATCTCTATAGCTTAGTAGTATTGTCCATATCGTAAGGGGCATCTCTATAGCTTAGTAGTATTGTCCATATCATAAGGGACATCTCTATAGCTTAGTAGTATTGTCCATATCGTAAGGGGCATCTCTATAGCTTAGTAGTATTGTCCATATCATAAGGGACATCTCTATAGCTTAGTAGTATTGTCCATATCATAAGGGACATCTCTATAGCTTAGTAGTATTGTCCATATCGTAAGGGACATCTCTATAGCTTCGTAGCATTGTCTATATGATAAGGGACATCTCTATAGCTTAGTAGTATTGTCCATATCATAAGGGACATCTCTATATAGCCTAGTAGTATTGTCCATATCATCAGGGGCATCTCTATAGCTTAGTAGTATTGTCCATATCATAAGGGACATTTCTATAACTTAGTAGTATTGTCCATATGATAAAGGACATCTCTATAGCTTAGTAGTATTGTCCATATCATAAGGGACATTTCTATAACTTAGTAGTATTGTCCATATGATAAAGGACATCTCTATAGCTTAGTAGCATTGTCTATATGATAAGGGACATCTCTATAGCTTAGTAGTATTGTCCATATCGTAAGGGGCATCTCTATAGCTTAGTAGTATTGTCCATATCATCAGGTACATCTCTATAGCTTAGTAGTATTGTCCATATGATAAGGGGCATCTCTATAGCTTAGTAGTATTATTCATAGATACACCTCAGAATCTCCTATCATTAAAAGCAGAGACTTCTCTCACCTTTTTTTCTATCAACTGAGAAGAGAGTTATTTGTAGTCTTATCTCTAGTTAAAGCTATAATGTGTTGAACATTTTTAGTGGACTACTGTCTCTTTTTCTAGCATGAAATGAATATGTTCATGTGATCCAGAGGGGTAAATTGACTTTTGGCAACTAGACTGCTAAGACTTTTGATGAGACGCAAAGCTCTCTGTTAAGTTAAAGGAAGGAAACAGCTTTTTACTGGTAGCATTTGGTATATTTTCAGGTTTTAGCAGTAGAGTAATAGTAGCCTAAATACTAATATATGAAATACCTTCTTTCGCACACCTCACCCTCTTGTTAGAGTTGAATATGCAGCATAATATATTTGGCCAGATATATGTTCATGTAAGTATCTGATTTTATAGCCGGCAGCCAGCTCTACTACACAGACAGCTTGATCATTACATATTTTTTCAAGCACATCAGAGGTGAATCAGGTTAGTGCCTTGCTTAAAGATTCATATTATATAGATGGGGACTAAAAGAACGAAACCCTAGGCTATAGGATAAAACATGCGAACAATCCATCGCCTTAATCTTCTGTGCTAATGTTTTATTTTGTTTATTAATTTATTGATTTATATTAATTCCAACATCCCTGTGACCACAAGACTTTTTAAGTAATTTTCTTTTGGGTTGTAGAGGCCAGTTGTTCAGCTTTCAAGAGCAGGATGGTATTAAGCAATTATTAGGAGGGATGCTTTAAATAGACTTATGTTCCAATGCTTGTTATCATCAGGCATTGTACTATAATATAGTTTTTTGACTGGAAGTCTAAAGAAAAAGTCTGGCAGTTAGCACAAAGGATTTAGGATATGTGCTCTTAATGAACTGCTTCCTCCATCTGGATAAGTACCCCAGGCCAAACCATAATTCCATACTTCTTCCCACCCTTCTACTGCTTCTATCATCACTTTCTCACAACCTTTCTTCACCATACTCTAATCCATTCTCCATAACTGACTACAACCTGCCTGCTTTCCCACTCACTTCATTCTTCTTACATTCAACTGTAGAATCTTCTTTTCCCCTCCAATTTTGTCTGTTTTATGTCTGTATTATGAAACAACTTATTGAAGTATACAGTGCTACTGGTCCACTGTAATTTATGTTTGTATATTGAATTATGCTCAAAATAGCAATCTGTAGCTGTTTCTTATTGTACTATCTGCAATGACTCCATTATGATGCAGACATTTCAAAATACTATTGAGTGACTTTTTGATATCATCTATGAACTTTTACAAAATGTCTTTGTTCACTATACTATGTATACACTAGTAAAATGCTGTTTTTTTTCTATACTATGTATAAATCTTTAGCTAATATGTATCATTTGGAGCTTTTCTTCCCAGGGCCTCCTCTGCAATGTAGACTCTGTGCTCATTCGAACTTACCTGGTCAACATTGTAATAAATAAATAAATATTTGCTTACTGTATGACTTTGAGCAATTCAATTAATCAGATAATGCTTTAGGAAATTGGGCCAGGCTTCTCAGTGATTGGACTGCATGCCTATTATCTACCTATGAACCTATATTACAGTGCAGATAAGAAGCAGCAATTTCTTGGGTAGGATACAAATCTTCTGATATTCCAATAGGCACCATTAACTATAGCCAATATTTTTTTCTTCCAATGTCCTCGATATTTTCAAACACCATCATACACTTGGATTTTGCCATCCCTCAATCCCACATGCATAATACCCAGTCAATGCTCAGAGCTCTAGTTGAATTAATACCAGAACTAAGATATTGCATGCTAATAGATGATTGCTATGTATCACATAAAATTCTAATATTTAAATGCATTAACATCCTCTACATAGAGCCAGGATTTCTAAATCAAGAGAACAGTCTGTCAGTGTACTCAGTTTAAATTTCTGGGAATCACAATGCTTAATAACATAGGGACCAAGGAGCCAAGGAAGTCCAACTATCAGTGTTTATATTATATTTCTGGCGCATAGTTTCCCTATACTTATCTATGGTATTTTCCATATTTTTTTCAACAAAATAAAGATTCTATATGCCATTTTAATTCATGTTCTATAGTCATCAACAATGTCTGCTCCCACCAAAAAGAAAATATCAACAAGCCACTTCCAAGAAGATTGGTCAAAAAGATAGTTCAGACCTCCACAGTCCAAGAACAGCATAAAGGTAATCCACTGTGGATAGGGCTGTAGAATAACAAAACCAAAAATCCAAAAATATTTGTCAAGACCAACCACAACAGCAGGGAAAAGTAAAAAACACAGCTTTATTTAAAATGTGAGTGCTTTCATGCCCAGCTGAGCACTTCTTCAGGCCAATGTAAAGCAATTAAAAACAGAGCTGTTGGTTTTTAATTGCTTTACGTTGATCTGAAGAAGTAGTAACACCAGAACCAGAACTTGTTGAAGTAGTAACAGCAGAACCAGAACTTGTTGACCTGCAAATAAATAATTGACTGTTAATCGATTCTGGTGCTGGCTATTGATTTTTTAAAAACACCTTTATTGAATTATCATTTGAGACACAGGCAAGCTTACATTTACATAAAAGAAAACAAACCATATTAACAAGTTTACAGATACAAACATTATACATCACATATATTCTTCTGTACAATCAATCAGTTCCTGCCTTTCCTTAAAACTCATTCCTCCTTCAAAACACTTTTCTGCATATATTGTTCCTATAATTTCCAGTTTTTCTATATAATTTGCTCTTACCCTTTTAAAGATCCCACTTCCAGTTCTTTTAACTCTATTCACTAATTCAATTGCAGTTGCTTTAGGCTTTGATTTCCATTTTCTAATATAGCAATAACCCACGCCTGGGTGTGGGTAATGCTAAATTTACCCACGGTTGGCGTGGTTTGGTCCCGAGGGCGAAGCCTGAGGGACCAAACAAAGCCATCCGTGGGTAAATTTAGCATTACCCACACCCAAGTGTGGGTTATTGCTATTATACCATGACATTATTTAAGAAAAGAAACTATTACTTTTCTTAAATAATGGCATAGTATAATGCCTGTTTGCTGCCCTTCCGCAGATGTCTGGCATCTGCGGCAGTTCTGATGTACTGCGCACCTGCACAGTACATCAGAGCTGTGGGCAAAAGCAATGGAGAAAGCAAGATCTCCGTTGCTTTTTTTTAACATAGCTTAACATAGCTTAACATAGTTTAACATAGCGAGACAGTTTTAAAATAAGCAACGGAGATGTCCGTTGCTTATTTTAAAACTGTCTCGCTATGTTAAACTCATTTAACATAGCGAAACACTAAAAAAAGCAACAGAGATCTTGCTTTCTCCATTGCTTTTTTTTAAAACACTGTCTCGCTATGTTAAATGGGTTTAACATAGCGAGACAGCTTTAAAATAAGCAACGGAGATCTCCGTTGCTTATTTTAAAGCTGTCTCGCTATGTTAAACCCATTTAACATAGTGAGGCAGTGTTTTAAAAAAACGAGTTATACTAATGGAAAAAAGTCCGGGCGACCGGACCTTTTTCCATTAGTATAACTCGATTTACAACGAGCACGCTGGCCAATCAGCGTGCACGTTTTGGGGGGGTCATGGTATAATAATTGCTATTTATGGCTACCACTAGAATTAAACATGACAAGACCTTACTAAGTCTAGATAATTCAGATCCTGTACCCTAGCTCAAAAATCATTTCCTTAGTTACATCCATTTGTTCACCCAGTATTTCTGACAGACTGCTCTGTAGGAATTTTTAAAGTCTGCCAACTCATTACATTCCCAAAACATATGTTCCCAGTTACCACTTTGTCCACATCATAACTCCAACATTTGCCATCTACCTGAGGAAAAATTCTTTGGAGTATGTTTCTGGTATAAAAATACCTATGCAAACACTTCCAAGCAATAATCCTAAACCTTCTGGACTTTTTTTGCATATTTGTGGGCCATACTTATGTCCTTGCATTGTTTTTTGTAAACTGCTTATCCAATTTCCCATCCCAAGCTTTTTGACCTCTTTTGATTTATTCCGTTAGTTATCATACAATATTCTATATGCCCTAATACTTATCCATTTTTAACAACAACGTCTGGTCTAGATTCAACTAAAAACTACCACTGCAGGTCTTTTAGACAGGATTCCCGTATCCCTTTTCGTTTGCCTATACCCTATCAATCCCTGATAGGGAAGGCATTCTCTAGCCTGCAGTCTAAATGTCTTCTTGGCCTGTTCCTATTCTGTTGCCTTTCTCAATGTAATTATTTGTTCCCATTTCTTTGGTTCATTTGCCACTTTCCTCTAGTAAGCTGCAGCCCCCTCTTGCCTATTCTCTGTACCCCTAATTGAAGTCATCCTTAACATTCTGCTACTTTTTGAGTATAATAGTCTGTTTGACTGTTGTTATTCTCCTTAAAGATCAGCATCCAAAATCCCACTCTTTCCTTATTTTTTTTAATTTCTGCCCTACTTTATCCTCATCCATTTCTACTTTGAATTGTAGATTTCTGTGTGTGACATGTATAAGAGCCTTTACTGTGTAGCTCTAAAACATCCCTTCAAATCAGGTAATCCTAAACCACCTTGATCTATTGGAAGGATCATATTATCTTATTGACCTCTTCCCCTCCCAAATAGAATCCTTCAACTCTTTATTAATTTCACTCCACAACTTTTCCTCTGGTTGATAAAAATATACTTGACTTGTGAAAAACCTTAAATGACTAAAAAATTTACTGCTTGTATTTTGCTATCCATATCCATAGACAACTGCTTCAAGTTTCACCATTTTAGTATTATCTTTTGTTTAGTCTCTTTGTACATATACATAGCTACCATATCAGGATTCTTTTAAACCCATTTTTAACCCTCAAGAGGTTAGATACAAACTTGTATATCACCCAATGGATAGCCAATTGGCTCACAGGCAGGACCCGGGAAGTTAGAATTGGGGAATCCACCTCTATAAAGAGGCCAGTCACAAGTGAAGTTCCTCAGGAATCAGTCCTTGGACCACTGCTTTTTGTCATTTACTTCTGTGAAGTCAAGGCCAATGTCAGTGGTCTCTAGCTTACTGAATTTGCAGATGATTGCAGATTAGGAGCTGTCATTAAATCCAACACTGGCGCAATGTTCTCCAGGAATTGCTGACACAGATAAACAACTGGTGTCAGAGCCATGGACTAAAACTAAATGCCAAGAAATGCATAATAGTATCATTTGGGAAGTCATCCACCCCTGATAACTATAATATTGACAACACACCCCTTAGAGTTGACCCAGTAGTCAGGGACTTAGAGCCACACACAGATAGCAATCTAGCCTTTGACCATCACGTGTCTACAGTACTGAGGAAATCATTCTATGTTGTGCAACTTATAAACAAAGGTATGGCATCTAAGTCCAAGGAAGTCATTGTTCCACTGTATTCAGCATTCATCAGACCTATCATTGATTACAATGTCCCCTTTGGTATGTACCTAACCAGGCATATCCAACAATTGGAATGTCCACAGAGGTTCCTCACTAAAAGAATATGGGCC
Organism: Protopterus annectens; assembly: GCF_019279795.1. NCBI lineage: Eukaryota > Metazoa > Chordata > Ceratodontiformes > Protopteridae > Protopterus > Protopterus annectens. The sequence continues at coordinate 493,504,093 of NC_056726.1, forward strand.
ATAAGTAAAATGTCCTATGCAGACCGCCTCAGGGCCCTATCTCTGTATTCTGTCTCCTACAGGCTGTTTAGGGGATTTATATGCCTAGCATACTGTGCATTGTCAGACCCCACTCTGATGGGCCTCTTACATAACCACAAAACAAACAGCACCAGAATTACCCATTCTAAATATTTAAACCCTGCCTGTACATAAATAGTAAGTGCTGGAGAAACAGGCATATATCCCAGAGGCTACCCCATCTATGGAACAGGTCCCCATCCATGTGAAGCAGAGTTCCTCCCTAACCCAATTCAAGTGCAACTTGGACAATTGGATGGGGAACAGGAAATTCATCCCTGGTTTGGCACCTATGTCTTTAATGGATAAGGCAACCTGTAAATGATTCATCTCCCAGGCTCTTGCTTGTAAATGTTTCATCTCCCAAACCCTTGCTTACACTTATCAAGGGTAACAGAACTGGTCAGAGATTTGGGATGCATGGCTATGCTTAAAATGGCCTTTCTGGTCATTAGCCTAGTAAACACCTATGAACCATACTCCCAAATACTTTGTTTTATCATGTTCCCATAAATATGGATATTGCTGAACCAGTTTATGCATGGCTACATAGTTTATAGCTATAGTCTTTATTTTATTTTCATTGATTTTATAACCCTAAAAACTTAAAACTGTCTCAGAATGTATGGCAACACTGAGATGTCTTCTTCTGGTTTTATCAAGTACAAAATAATATTGCCTGCAAATAAAGCCAACTTTTCTTGATCATCATATCAATTATACCCTTAAATTTCTGAGTTCCTTGTTTTCTTTGCCAATGTTTCTAAATATAATGTAAAGAACAAAGGGGAAAGAGGATACCCTTATCCAGTTCCTCTACTGAGACATAACTTATCAAAGAGGAGCCCTCCCACTTTGATTTTTGTCTCCAATCCCTCATAAATCATCCTAATTAACCTTATTTTTCTATCAAAGAATGCAAAGGCTTCTATTGCCCTACTCAAAAAAACCTCAGTATACTCTGTTCAATGCTTTATCTGCATCAAGAACCCCCCTCATAGGTTCATAGGTTGGTACTAGGCTATCAGCCCAAGGACCTGTACAGGCCTAGCCATAACAATTCCCTGGATATTTCTTCCTGCAATATTTACTTCCCTGGACCCCTTCTAACAGGGCGACTGACATGATCCCCAGGGTGAATTTCCTATCTCCCATCCAATTGTCAAGGTTCCTTTTGAAGAGGGCCAAGGAGGTGCTCTGCTTGACATGTATGGACAGTCTATTCCAGAGTATGGGGAGTCTCTGGGTCAGGAACCTATCCCTCCAGCATGTCATGTTCATTGTGATGACAAGGTTTAGATCCCTGGAGCGTGTGGCTCTGAGGGATGGGATTTCTTTAAGTGGAACATGTCCAATAGCTCAGGGTTTGACATGGCCTTGTATGTTAAGCAGAGATTGCCTCTGAGTAGATGATATGCCACAGAGTATAGCTGGAGTTTTTTTTTAGACAGTTAGCATAGGACATCTGCTTTAGGCCTGTGATTCTTTTATTTGGTATTTCTGCGGCCTTTCCAGCTGTTGCAGATGTCTTGTGAGATACATACCAAATGAGACATTGTACTCTATAATGGGTATAATGAAAGATGAGTACAGTGGGACAATGACCTCCTTTTTTCTGGATGAAAAGCCCTTGGTGATGAGGTGTGCCACATAGAAGGATTTCCTGACTGTTGTGGAGATAGGGTTATCGAAGGTGAGACCACTGTCCACCTGTGTCCCTAAGTCTCTCATAACACTTTCGGTGTTTAGTGTACTGCCACCTATGTGGTAATTCATGGGTACATGGTTTTTCCAAAAGGGGATAACTATACATTTCTTGGCATTAAGCTTGAGCTCATGGCTATGGCACCAAGCATCTGTTTCTGTAAGTTCCTTTTGTATAATATCCACATAATTTGGGGATTCAGTAATGGCTCCCAGTTTGCAGTCATCTGCAAACTTTGTTAGCCAGAGTCCCTTAGTGTTGGCCTGTACTTCAGACAAGTAGATGCCAAACAAGCGCAATCCCAGGACTGAACCCTGAGGTACACCACTTGTCACTAGTCTGGAGCTGGATTTGGGGTTGGAGAAAAAAAAATAAACAGCCCTTGAACCAAGGACCCTGTACACTATAGTCACAAAGTTAACCACTATGCCATGACAGCTAAACTCTTGATTTACCTCAGCTCAATCAGTTCCCCTCCCTACAGTAACAAACCATGTACTGATGTATACATCATATCTGCTGGATTTAACTCATGTTTGTAAATATGCAAATATTCTAAACTATTCGACTACAGTATGTGTGCATACTTTTGCTTTGTATTTTTATGAGATTGTATACCTCCATTTCTTATCATTTGTTACTGTAAATGTTGTTGTATTCTAGTTTTGTAAACTGTCTGTACTTGGAGCTTTTCTCCTCGGTTCTCCACTGAAAATGGGCCAATAACCCAGCTGGACTAACCCGGCTAACAAATGTCAATAAATAAATAAATAAAAAACACCAATGACAGTAGTATTTTCTTACACTCTGCTTCCCTCTGCATCATCATTGTTCTATTAAGGTAGCCAATGTTTGCCTCCCTCTACAAAACCACATTGATCCACATCAGTCAGTTTTGACAATACCTTTACCATTCTTTTAGCCATTATAAACATAAACACTTTATAATCATGGCGTGGAATTAAAATGGAATAACAGTAATGGCCAGCATTCAACGTCAGCAGGAAATCTTCTTTTTTATTATAAGAAAACAGACCTGTGTTTGCAAACCACATCAGTGTAATTCAAACAAATAACATTCTTCAGTGCTTAAATATCATAACCATTGATTGAGCACCACCCATTAATACATTTAATTATAAAATATAATTTAATCCAAGTGAAAATAATGCTCCTAACTTGACAATACAATATTGTTTTTTATTTAATATTCCATGCCAGCCTAATTTATTCTGTTTACCATAACTTATTCTATCTATTGCAGTGAAATTGAATACAGCAGTGGGATGTATTTCAGTATGTTTGTATAAAGCATTAGAAGGGTGGCAGTTTCTGATATCACTCATATGTTCATAAATGCAGGTTTGTAAATGTCTGGAAGTTTGTCTAGCATAAAAAGCTGAACAAGTGCATGTGGCTAAATAAATCAGCCAATGAGAATTACAAGTACTGAATGTTAAAATATCAAAAACCTTGCTGTACTGCAAGACATAGATTGTTTTGTTTTCCTAAAATACTTGCATGCAGAACAATGCCCACAAGGTTGGCAGACTATCAAAAAGCTACCATCCATAGTTATTTTCTTTTTTAATATCAGGCTTAAGAACTTTGTTATGATGGTTAAGATAGTTCCCTATAGTTTTAACCCTTCTTTAGGAAAATGAACAACGTGCAGGTATTAATTCACATAATTTATTATCTTATAATAGAATATCCCAGAAATAACTCCACAGAGCTGACTATGAAACCGCTGAACATATTTTATTGAATTAAGCTCTTTCATCAGGCGTTCGCCCCAAGACTTCATCAGAATAATTACAATTAATTAAACATCTCATTAAATACAAAAATATTCCTATCACATGTCTAAATTGTACAGCCTCATTGGTAAAGACCTAACACTAAGATTTAAAAACTGAGCCTCCTATTCCAAACATATTACTAATTAGGGCATGCACAATAATCTAGCAAAATTTATAGAATATATTTCATACTGTAAAATATATTAAAATATCTGTCGAGTCACTCATGTATTGTGATGAGTAATTAACAATTCAATAAATTAACCTAAATATAAATTAAAATGTTATAACCAAAATCATAATAAATGCAAATATACATTAGTCCAACCAGTACATGTTTGTTCTATGTAACTACAAGTGAAAATCAGACTTAAGTTTTAAATAACTTGAAATGGATAATGTGTCATTTAATCCATAGTTGTTGGTAGCATTACATCTCAATTGCCAGAGCAGTTCCTTGAATTCAAGAAGTAACTCAACAGGTCCACCCCTGGTCCGTTCAAGACATACTTGTTCCAAAACAGAAAATTTAAAAGTATGCTGTGGATACTCTATAATATGCTTAGCCAAGGCTTTGTTCATGTTGGCCCTCCTGATATCATATGTATGTTGATAAATACACTTGGATAACACATTGATAGTTTTCCCAATATAAAATTGTTCACATACTTGACAAATTACAATATAAACAAGGCATTTAGTCTGGCAATTATATTTCCTAGCCAAAAAAAACTTATCCATAACCCCTGATACACACCATATTAGTTTCTAATATTAGGGGACACTGTGCACACCTTCCACATTTACGCATATACCCATCTTTCTTTCCAGAGTAGTTACCTTCCAATAAAATTTTGAAACACCTATCTCTCCTATATACTATACAGGGTTTATCCCCTAGTCTAGATTTGCATTTATTGTCTGTAACAGATACTGTCCAATTGTTGTATATCACTTCCCTGATGTTGTAGAATAATGTGTTGAAAGTAAGAACCATAGCATAAGTTTAAGGACTACTAACACTACCCTGATTTTCAGTCACCGAGGTCACTATTGTGCCCCCCATCAATCTATCAGGTAAGGAACCCAAAAGTGGGTAAAAATGACCACTATATCTTTTTCTTATAACCTCTTCAAAAATGGGTTCCATAAATGTCTTAGGGTATCCCCTCCTACTAAACATTGTCCTCAAATTCTCAACTTCCTGTAAGAAAACCACGGTATCAGATATCATCCTTGATAATCTCACACCCTGTCCTTTCACCAGAGACCTCTTCTGATGTACAGGATGACAACTGTCATAATGCAACAGGGTGTTAGAATACATAGGTTTCCTAAATAAAGTAGAAGTACATTTTTTATTTACCATATCCTTATTTAAAGTAATAACCAAGTAATTGATAGTTTCAAAATTGAAATCCATAGTGAATGTAAGGAACCCAGTACTAGTATTCATAAACTCAAAATATTGCTGAAGTTGTTCTTCTGTCCCATCCCAGAAAATTAATAAATCATCTAGGAACCTCCCATAAAATTTACAGTATTTAAAAAGTTCATGTTTAAATACTGTATTCAGTTCTCAATGGGTCAATACGCTGTTAGCAAAAAGGTGGGCACATGCCGTCCCCATTGCAACACCTGTCATTTGCTTACATAACTGATTCTTAAATAATATAAAATTGTTCTGTAAAATTAACTCCATTAGGGTCCTATACATTAGCAGTCTAGAATGACTTTCTGAGGAAAAATTGCATAGGTGTTCGTAAAACATATCAATACCTTAATCATGGGGAATAGCTGTGAAGAGGTTTTTAATATCCATGGTGACCATTATTAAATTGTCACTAAAAATATCGTTGTTAACTTTTTTAAGACAATCCCATGAATCTTTGAGTATATGGGCCTGTTGTCCTAGAAGATGCTTTAAATTATGGTCTATAAATTTGGCTAGGTTGAAGGTTTTGGAGGCTTTTGCTTCCACAATTGTTCTAAAAGGAGGGTCCTCTATACATTTGTGTATTTTGGGGATGGCGTAAATCGTGGGGATGCATGGATATTTTTGTGTTAGGAAGCTATGTTCACTCAAAGACAGTTGCTCATTCAACAATAAATCGTTTAATATAATATCTATATTTCTGTAAGAAATGTTTAATTCATTTCTAGATATTTCCTCATAGGCATCAGTAAACAAGTGAGTTTGCATTCTATCAATGTAACTACCTTGGTTCATAATTACCAGCCCCCCTCCCTTATTTGGTTTCATAACTCTTATGGAACAACAGTTGACTATTTCATGAAGTAATCCCATTTCAGTCACAGACAAGTTGTGAAAGATATCTTTCATATGGTTCTGATGTAACCTTCTAATTTGTTCCCTACATAAATTTTCAAACACCTGAAGGGCTGGGTGCAGGGATGGGTTGACTATACTAGTTTTCCTACATTCACATATATATGTGAAGTTGTCTTTGTTAAAAAACATTTTGAAATTCAACTTCCTAACAAATAATTTTAACTCAAGTAATGCATTATCTACTCTAGGAGCCATGGTGCGTACAAAATTTGACCGTTTCTGGAGGAGATTTGACCATACTGGGCTTACAACTTTATCACTATAGTTGTAAATTTTAAAATCACCAGCCTCATTCAAGATAATACTAAAAGGTTGTAAAGTACTATCTCCTACCACCTGTTCGCCATCTCCCTACCCCTGTATGACCTGTCTCTGTTGGGATAATAAGTCTGTGAGTTGCCATTGCCTATCCCCCCTGGGTTGTATCGATGTTGCTGCTGATTCTGGAGGTGCTCTGACCTCCTCAAAGGCATGGCTAAAGGGACCATCTCTTCATTCACATCACTCATATTCTCATCACCCATTACAGGCTTTCCCCCGGTTGAGTATCAACCTCATTAACATGTACTCTAATATTGTTGTTATTGACCAAAGGGTATGCCCTCCCTTGTTCATATTCAATCCCATGTCTTTCCAATTTCTTAGCTTTTTTATTTTTAAACAAAACCATAACTTTGTCCACATTCACCATTGCAGCATTGTACTCGTTAATTTTAGATTGAAACAATAGGTCATTGTGAAGACCTTCATTAATAGCATCAATTTTTGTTTTTAAAATTTGCATTTTTTTATCGTTATCTCTAATGAGCACCTTTAGGAGCTCACACTCATGTCTATTGAATAATGCCAAAAGTTCATTGTGTAATTCAGAACCGCCAACAGTACGGAAATTTGCAAGTCCTGAGTCCCTTCGGGATCTGTTGCCTAGGGAAACATTCCCTAAGGCAACAGTTCTTTTCTTGAAGTTTAAAAACTTCAACACTTCCTTTTCAAAGTCCTTAATTTGCTGGTTGACAGTTCCGTGGGTTTGACTGTTGTTGTTGACCCCAAAATCACACTAAATACCATTGTTGAACCATTTGGAAAAAGAAAGTGGCGTGCCAACACTCAAGCCATTGTTTCTGCCATGGTTGTTACCACCTCGTGTAGAATTAGAACCAATAGAAGAGCCACTAGCTCATCATGGCAAGGTATTTGGACTACCCTGCCCTGGTGGAATGAAGGCATAAAACGATCCACTCGTAGCCTGTGTAGAGCTTCCCGGCAGCCCAAAAGTAGTCAGTACACCCGTCAGATTTCTACCAAGGCCAGATAACTGTGCAGTCAGCACCTTGATCAAGGCTGACAAGCTCTCAATAGAGGCATTCATCTTTTGTAAGAGGAACTAGTCCAGCGGCATCACCTTCACCTCCTGGCTCCATTCAAACTCACAAAATACAGTTCCAAACTCAGAAATAACTCCACAGAGCTGACTATGAAACCACTGAACTTATTTTATTGGAAAGAGATAGGATTGAATATGAACAAAGGAGGGCATACCCTTTGGTCAATAACAACAATATTAGAGTACATGTTAATGAGGTTGATACTCAATCGGGGGGGGGGGGGAGCCTGTGATGGGTGATGAGAATACGAGTAATGTGAATGAAGAGATGGTCCCTTTAGCCATGCCTTTGAGGAGGTCAGAGCTCCTCCAGAACCAGGAGCAACATCGATACAACCCAGGTGGGGGGGGGGATAGGCAATGGCAACTCACAGGCTTATTATCCCAACAGAGGCAGGTCATACAGGGGGAGGGGGATGATGAACAGGTGGTAGGAGATAGTACTTTACAACCTTTTAGTATTATCTTGAACAAAGCTGGTAATTTTAAAATTTACAACTATAGTGATATAGTAGTAAGCCTAGCATGGGCAAACCTCCTCCAGAAAAGGTTGAATTTTGCACCCACCTTGGCTCCTAGAGTAGATAATGCATTACTTGAGTTAAAATTATTTGTTAGGAAGTTGAATTTCAAAATGTTTTTTAATAATGACAACTTCACAAATATATGTGAATGTAGGAAAACTAGTATATTCAACCCGCCCCTGCACCCAACCCTTCAGGTGTTTGAAAATTTATGTATGGAACAAATTAGAAGGTTACATCAGAACAATATGAAAGATGTCTTTCACAACTTGTCTGTGACTGAAATGGAATTACTTCATGAAATAGGCAACTGTTGTTCCATAAGAGTTATGAAACCAGAATAGGGAGGGGGGCTGGTAATTACAAACCAAGGTAGTTACATTGATAGAATGCAAACTCACTTGTTTACTGATACCTATGAGGAAATATCTAGAAATGAATTAAACATTTCTTACAGAAATATAGATATTATATTAAATGATTTATTGTTGAATGAGCAACTGTCTTTGAGTGAACATAGCTTCCTAACACAAAAACATCCACGCATCTCCTACGATTTTCGGCATCCTCAAAATACACAAATGTATAGAGGACCCTCCTTTTTAGACCAATCGTGGATGCAAAAGCCTCCAAAACCTTCAACTTAGACAAATTTATAGACCATAATTTAAAGCATCTTCTAGGACAACAGGCCCATATACTCAAAGATTCATGGGATTGTCTTAAAATAGTTAACAACAATATTTTTCGTGACAATTTAATAATGGTCACCATGGATATTAAAAACCTATTCACAGCTATTCCCCATAATGAAGGTATTGATATGTTTTACGAACACCTATGCTCTTTTTCCTCAGAAAGTCATTCTAGACTGCTAATGTATAGGACCCTAATGGAGTTAATTTTACAGAACAATTTTATATTATTTGAGAATCAGTTATTTAAGCAAAAGACAGGTGTTGCAATGGGGGTGGCATGTGTCCCCCTTTTTGCTAACATCGTATTGACTCAGCGGGAACTGAATACAGTATGTAAACATGAACTTTTTAAATACTGTAAATTTTATGGGAGGTTCCTAGATGATTTATTAATTTTCTGGGATGGGACAGAAGAACAACTTCAGCAATATTTTGAGTTTATGAATACTAGTACTGGGTTCCTTACATTCACTATGGATTTCAATTTTGAAACTATCAATTACTTGGTTATTACTTTAAATAAGGATATGATAAATAAAAAACTTACTTCTACTTTATTTAGGAAACCTACGTATTCTAACACCCTGTTGCATCATGAAAGTTGTCATCCTGTACATCAGAAGAAGTCTCTGGTGAAAGGACAGGGTGTGAGATAATCAAGGATGATATCTGATACTGTGGTTTTCTTACAAGAAGTTGAGAATTTGAGGACAATGTTTAGTAGGAGGGGATACCCTAAGACATTTATGGAACCCATTTTTGAAGAGGTTATAAGAAAAAGATATAGTGGTCATTTTTCCTCACTTTTGGGTTCCTTACCTGATAGATTGACGTGGGGCACAGTAGTGACCTCGGTGACTGAAAATCAGGGTAGTGTTATTAGTCCTTACACTGATGCTATGGTTCTTACTTTCAACACATTATTCTACAACATCAGGGAAGTGATATATAACAATTGGACAGTATTTGTTACAAATGATAAATGCAAATCTAGACTAGGGGACAAACCCTGTACAGTATATAGGAGAGATAGGTGTTTCAAAATTTTATTGGAAGGTAACTATTCTGGAAAGAAAGATGGGTATATGCGTAAATGTGGAAGGTGTGCACAGTGTCCCCTAATATTAGAAACTAATATGGTGTGTATCAGGGGTTATGGATAAGTTTTTTTTGGCTAGGAAATATAATTGCCAGACTAAATGCCTTGTTTATATTGCAATTTGTCAAGTGTGTGTACAATTTTATATTGGCAAAACTATCAATGTGTTATACAAGTGTATTTATCAACATACATATGATATCAGGAGGGCCAACATGAACAACGCCTTGGCTAAGCATATCATAGAGTATGTCTTGAAGGGACCAGGGGTGGACCTGTTGAGTTACTTCTTGAATACAAGGAACTGCTCTGGCAATTGAGGTGTAATGCTACCAACAACTATGGATTAAATGACACATTATCCATTTCAAGTTATTTAAAACTTAAGTCTGATTTTCACTTGTAGTTACATAGAACAAACGTACTGGTTGGACTAGTGTACATTTGCTTTTATTATGATTTTGGTTATAACATTTTTATTTATATTTAGGTTAATTTATTGAATTGTTAATTACTCATCACAATACATGAGTGACTTGACAGATATTTTTATATATTTTACAGTATGAAATATATTCTATAAATTTTGCTAGATTATTGTGCATGCCCTAATTAGTAATATGTTTGGAATAGGAGGCTCAGTTTTTAAATCTTAGTGTTAGGTCTTAACCAATGAGGATGCACAATTTAGACATGTGATAGGAGTATTTTTGTATTTAATGAGATGTTTAATTAATTTTAATTATTCTGATGAAGTCTTGGGGCGAACGCCTGATGAAAGCGCTTAATTCAATAAAATAAGTTCAGTGGTTTCATAGTCAGCTCTGTGGAGTGATTTCTGAGTTTGTAACTATAATTTATAATAGAATATCCCAATGTTTGTCCTAAAATGAGAAGTATTGTTACCAAAATTGGTCACCAATCTCAGTTTGTCATCTTTAACTCTATTTTAGTATAGTGCGATGATTTTTTTGACAGACTCCCAAGTTATCTGTATGTCTTTATGCTTATAACCCATATCACAGAATCCTTTAAAAAGAATAGATTCTTACTGGATAAATTCTTCATCAAATGAATAAATCCTTCAAATTCTGAAAAAAACTGCGATTTTGGTATTTTCTGAATAATATGTACTGGATGACAACTTGTTGTATGTAATAGTGTATTGAACTGAAGGGTTTTCCTATATACTTTAGTAGTAAAAGTACCATCATTGTTTTTAGAAATTGCAACAACCAAAAAATAAATTTGCTGAATGTCATATTTAATACTAAACTATATCCCCCACTTATTTTCATTGAGATACTGTACAAATTCATGTAAATATGCTAGGTCCGATTCCCAGACAATCCACCAGTCATGCAAGTACCTACTTCATGTGTCTGTGGCCTCTGAAAAAAGTTGGTGAATAGTGTCATAAATGATCTGTTCCTCTAAGAACCCCATAAATATATCTGCATAAATGGGGCTAAAGATACCCCCATAGCAGTGCCTTTTAACTGTAGGAAGTATTCTCCATTGAAGTCAAAATGTTTTTACTAAGCACATATTCTGAAAGACATAACAAAAATGCATTGAATCCAGAACTATATAAGGGTACATGATTTAACCAATAATCCAAGGCCATTAATCCTGTACAGTGTGGAACATTAGTGTACAAAGCTGTCACATCCAGTGTGCATGTATACCATCCTGTTTCTATATGTGTGTTCTGTAAAATATTTAAAATATGGGTGGTATCTTGAATACGTGATGTAAATATTGCATAAAAAAAGCAGACAATGATTCAGTTAAAAAACCATCCATGGCCAAAAACTTTTTTTCTTTAATTTTTTGTGACGTATGTGAGTATTTTGTTGAAGCTTTAAAATGTTTTATCATATGGAAAATAAAACTATTTTTTATTAAAATATTACATTAATCAACAGTTTATTATTAGGAATTGCACATCTGTATACAAAATGCAACTACATTTGTGAAAGAGAAAATCTGTTAATATTATTCCAACTGAAAGGTATAGAGCTCATAGAAAGGACTCCTATATGAAATCAATAGTCAGGTAAGCATTATAATGGATTTGCTAGTCTGTGCATGTGTGCAGATTAGTGGAGCTTTCCAGGTTATGGTTAGAGTAAGGGCTAAGGGCTATGGTAGGTAGGGGACCACTTAATTTCTGTATGCATATGTGTGTGTGTGTGTGTGTGTGTGTGTGTGTGTGTGTGTGTGTGTGTGTGTGTGTGCGTGTGTGCGTGTGTGCATGTGTGCGTGTGTGTGTGTGTGTGTTTTTTTTTTCTTTACCAGAACCAAAGCTCAACCCTCCTCATGGGTACAGAAAACCACTAGGTCAGAAATGAAAAACCGAAATAAAGCCTAGGAACACTGGCGCAAAACCAAAACCCGCTCAGCTAGACAGAAATTCATAGAACTACGCAATAGAGTCAAAAAGCTAATAAAGGAGGACAAAATCCAATACTACCAAGTCTACCAGTCTGCCCTGAACTCCTCCCAACACAACCCCAAACAATTCTGGACCTCCATAAACTCCATCCTCCACCCAGGTAAAATCAGTACCCCTACACCTAACATTCCTCACTCCTCAGAAAATATTGCTACCTCATTCAACACGCACTTCACACAAACCGTACTATCACTAGCTAGACAACATAACCCCCCTCCCCTACACCCCACACCTTCACCCAGTAATCCCCCCACACTCTTCTCATTTTCTCCCATTCCTACCTCCAGCATAAGAAAACTCTTAACTAAACTTAAACCCACAAAATTAGCAGTGAACTCCTACAAATTGCAGCTGACGCCCTAGCCTACCTAGAATCCATCTTGATTAACCGATCTCTGTCAGAATGCTACGTCCCTGCACTGTGGAAAATATCACACATCATTCCCCTTCACAAAGGCGGCCCCTCCGCAGAACTAACCAACTACCACCCCATAGCGATTCTATCTCCACTCTCCAAAATACTAGAGAGATGCATTCACTCTCAAATCTCAGACTACCTCCTTACTAAGAACCTCCTTTCTAATACTCAACATGGTTTCCGACCAAACTATAGCACCACCACTGCCTTACTTTCTTTTACTAACACTATCCTTCACCATTAAAACAATGGCCATCTCTCTTCTGCTACTTTCCTAGACCTATCTAAAGCATTTGGCATGGTCCCACACAAACAACTCCTCCCTGTACTCAATAACCTATCCTTTTCTCAATCAGTCACCAACTGGTTTCAGAGTTACCTGTCTGACTGTCAGCAATCTGTTGTATGGCAAAATTACATATTTCCCCAACTACCTGTCTCTATTGGTGTTCCCCAAGGATCCATCCTTGGACCCCTACTCTTCTCTATTTTCACCAATAATCTAGCCTCTGCCACCAAACATGGCACACTCATACAATATGCAGATGACTCAACCATCATTTGCTCAGCCCAGTCCCTACCCGAACTTCAAAAGATCACACAGGATGCCTTTTCCTCTGTTGAAACTTGGCTATCCAATGCCCATTTAATACTCAACCCAAACAAAACTAAACTCCTCATCTTCAAACCCACCAAACATACTCAAAACAACTCTCACTTTAACATCACAGAAAAAGACAACACCACTATCCACCCAACAGATCACACCAAATTGCTAGGAGTTGAAATAGACAACAATCTCAAATTTGACATTCACATATCCATGACCATAAACAAAGTCCACCAAAAACTAGGAGCCTTATACAGAAATAAGCAACTCCTCACCAAAGCAGCTAGGATTTCAGTTGCAAATTTGCACCTTATCTCCACCCTACTTTATGCCTCTCCAATATATACCAACTTAAGGCAATGCGATCTAAATAAACTCGAGACCTGCTATAACAAAATTGCCAAATTCGCCACCGGGGCATCCTACCACAGCTACCACAGTCTCTCACTTACTGAACTAGGCTGGCTAGGACTCCCTCACCTCCTTCAATGGTATCAGTTCACACTCACCCACAAACTGGTTAACCATCCTCTAAAGGTCCCATCCCTCCAGTATCTACTCCAACCCTATCTCACCACCAGACCACTATGATCCAGCAATAAAAATCAATTACAGGTTACTAGAGCCAATAACACTGCTGGAGAAGCACTATTCTCGAGCGCTATAGCCAAATTATGGAACACCCCCCCCCCACAATAACCTCTCTACCATCATACACCCACTTCAAAGCTTTACTTAAACTGTACCTAAAAACATGCTGGCTATGCCCTTGTAACTCTCCCTTCTAACTTCTCCCACTCCATCTACCCACTACCTCTCTTCCACCCCACAAACTACCTTTGATTACAGCAAGCTCTGATACTTCCATGCCTATCTACTTATTATATGGCAGTAACTTCTTATTGTAACAATTGTTAGTATCTGCTATGAATTTGTGGATAGAACAGATGCTAGTTATCTACTGAATGTACAATGTTCTTCATCTGTAACTATGTTTGTAATATTTTAATTGCGAGGATTTTTCATCTGTAACTATGACTGTAATATTTTAATTTGTGGAGCTTTTCTCCCTGGGCCTCCGCTGAAAATGGACCTGCGTCCAGTCGGACATTCCCAGTCAACAAATGTAAATAAATAAATATGTGTGCATCTGGGATCTAGGATTTAGGATTAATGCTAGATTTAAGTTATATGATAGTTTGAATGGTGTGTGTGTGTGTGTGTGTGTGTGTGTGTGTGTGTGTGTGTGTGTGTGTGTGTGTGTGTGTGTGTGTGTGTGTGTGTGTGTGTGTGTGTGTGTTTGTCCCAGGATGATTACTATTTTCTGATGCCATCCTGGATGATAACTGATCACCTCCAGTATGGATTACTACCCTCCAAAAAGATTATCACAATTACAGAAAACTCAGGTAAATGACTGTAGATTACAAGCACCCATCATTACATTATAATAGTTATTGCTCTGAAAATACATATTTTACCCTCCACTCATTGGAGCACTGTCTGGTTAAGTGATTTGCTCAAAGTCATACAAGTAGGCAGATGGAGCTAGGACAAATTATACCATGTAATCTTGACAACAAGAAGTATCTTATTAAAGAGCATAGAGCCTTAATTCCCTGCACTTATATTAATTAATTCATTTTCTGACAAATCACTGATTGTGTCAGTCAATAATGTTAGTCATTAAACTTTCATAGCTGTTGTTCAAAAAATGCATTTCAAGTTAATTGGAGCTGTCTAGTACTTAGCGCTATTAACAAATGCTTCCTGTAGACAATGGGTTTGAATACTTCCACCTCCTTCTGCCTACTGTGGGCCTTTGGGCAAGACACACAGACAATGCTCCTTGGTTATTCCTGAAGAAGGAGACTTTGTACAGTGAGTTTACATTGTTAGCAAATGCTAAAAGAAAAAAGGTATTTAAAACCTGTGCCTCTGTCCCTCATTATTTGTGGCTTTGTCTAATTCTTGAACAAATACATTCAGAGGTAATGTTGTCTATTCCTTATACAATTTGTGACTTTCTGACAAATTGTTATGGATTGCAGTTATAAAATAATGTCAGACATGAATTTCAGACTTTGTATCCTTCAGAAAATAATAGATATAAAAGAAACACTTAAAATCTGTCCCTGATTTTTGGGTCTTTGTCTTTGATTTGAGATAAGAAGTTGAGAGGGCATAGGGTGGTTTGCAATTGGTTCCAATGAGTGGTTTTCACAGCAGTGAGTTTAGATACATTTCTGGCTCATCATTTATGCATGTATATATTCATTCCCTTTTTCTCAAGCAGATATGTATGGTGCACAGTTATTCAAGTGGCTGTAATTGATGGTTTTGTGAGTGTGTGTGTGTGTGTGTGTGTGTGTGTGTGTGTGTGTGTGTGTGTGTGTGTGTGTGTGTGTGTGTGTATAAATACTTGTTTCCTGCAACTCGTATTAGTTATGGTGTAAATGAAGGAACTGACTTAACTTGTAGTTAAAAGGAACATCATCATATGAACCATGCTCCTTGGATACAATCCTTGGGATTTTTGTGTTGCTGACTGCTTATAGTATGTTTATTTTTTTGGCTGTGACTACTTAATAACATGAAGTCTATGCGTTTAATGTTAATATTTTAACTGTGAAGAAGTTTTTAATTAACCTTTTTTTGTTATTTTTGCAGGCAAACAAATGTGAAATGAGTTATGTTTGGCTACAACAGTCTGCTGGATGAGGAAGACTATGAGCTGTTTTTGTAGTGCAGGGATTGATTTTCACAGCCATTATTTATTTGTCTGCTATATGACTCTGACTAAGTCACTTCACCAAACAGTTCCTCTAACTAACCTGCTCCTAAAAAGGGACACTTGCATCCACTGGGTTGTCCCAAGCTCTTAGCAACTGCATTACACATTTGTCTTTTGAATTCCTGAGCCTGTCACATAGACTCTAATTAGTAATTCAGTATATGCTGTGAGTCTCAGCATGTCTTGTAGTTTAAAGGATTGACATGCATTTTTAGTATGTTAAGAGCAATAATGTTAAGAGCAATAAATGTGAGTTTCAAGAGAAGATGTGTTTACTGTTGCTCAACTTAGGTCTGATTTTAGTGCAATACTTTTTTTTTTTTTTTGCAAATATTTGTAAGTGCTGTTGTTCTAAAAATTTGAAATAACCAGTTTAAATTAAATTCAAATTTCTGTCATCACTGCTGAAGTATAAAAAAATAAGGAAACAAAGATGCTGTTATGCACACTGAGAAGTCTGAACACTATGTTATGGTAAATGAGGAAAGACAGCCAAGTAATGGGATACTGGTATGGCTAGAGGGAGCAGTCCATTATCCTGAATACAACCCTATTAGTCTATAATCTACCTCTAACTGTGAGTTGACCTTTGACTTGATCTGACAAAACAATAGCTGTTTTTATAAAAAAACCCTGCATGGATTGAATTTCCTAAATCATTTGAGCATGTTTAATTCAGTTATTAACATGGGGAAAGTGAATGGAAATAGGAGATAATTAGTATTATTAGAATTGGATGTGACAGACATTTATTTATGCATTATAAAGCTTATATTTTCTATGGAAATATACATTGCTACTGTGAGTTCTTTAAAATTATGTAACATACAGAGGAGTAAAAACAGATAATTTATTTTTGGACATCTAACCTCATATCAGTACCTTTAAATTTAAAAAGAAATTCATTTATTTTCTCTGCTTGCCCAGTGCACATATGGACATACATTAACATAATAATATAGAAATAAATGAATACATAAATACATAAATAAAAATCTTCAGCAGTTGCCTTACAATATGCTAGATTTTTTCAGATAATAAATGAAATCTTATCAGGTTTTGTGCTGATCGGTTTTGCAACTCAATGCTGTATCAGACACAAACATCTCATTGTTAAAATTATTCTGCAGAAAAGTCAAACTCAGTTGATTACAGGGAACTATTTGGTCATACCCTTGATATACGGTTGAGATTAACATTTTCTTTTCTGTTTATTATTACAGTGCAGTTATGTCTTTGTCCATTGCACTTTGATTTAGCCCCCTAATCTGGACTGTTAATGAGTTCAAAGGGCATTTGAAGTATATAATACATCTACATACAAATGTTTTCATGCACACATGGGTGCACATGTAGAGACACATACACACAAACATTATCTTCTAACAAAGCAAATTAAAAACTGAATACACACATACACACATAAATGGTTTTATCACATGAATGGTGACCATTTTGTGCCACCATTGAGTCTTATGGTTGTTAGAATCCCATCCAGTTTTAAGAATTTCATAAACAAAGCAGTTTTATATATATTTAAAGGGTTACTTGAACAACAACTGATTGATCAAACCTAACCAGTTAAATTCAGATTATCAGCAGATTTTATTAGATGGAGAACTGAAATGATGAGCAGCATTAAAACTGAATTAAAATTCAAATATTTCTCATATTGTTCTAATTCACAGACTAGACACAGCATGATGTGAGTAACAGACATTGAGTGAGACTTTTATGGTGTCACTAAATCCACAGTAAGTCCCCCAGCTATGTTAACATTGCTGGTATCCCTTGAGAAATGCAATGCTGCTATGGATCCAGAAATCTTATAATTCTTTTCGGGGCCCCTGACTTGATTAAGCCTGCTAGATGGGCCTAGCCCTGGCTCTGCATGCTTTCCATTACTCCTAATATGGGTCACTCAATGGTTTAATACTAAAGTGTTACTAGCATGCTGGATGTTTCATGAATCCTCTATGTCTGTTGAGGATGCCTGGCTCATTTGACTTTTCTGGAGTCTCCTGACTTCTTTTTCCATTCTAGCAATCCTGATAGGGGTGCATGGACTTCATTAGTCTTGTTACATATCCCTAGAATAGGCTGAGGACTGTCATTTTCCTAAATTTTTAGGTGGCCTATGATTCCATTAGGGTTGACCTAGTTTCAGAATATTACAAAAGATGTTATGATTGCCTTGCTCATACTGTTAAGTCCCTTTACTCCATTATAATCCATGTTGCCTCCAACTGTACTAGCATGGTAGTTTCATGTAGAAGATTAAGGCTGGGAGATGTTAATAAACTTCATCCTGGAGCACTTGGTTTGATTTCCTCAGCCTCTGTTTGCCTGCTGAGTAACGTTCAACAATCCAGCTAACCAAGCACTGTTGCCGAGCCTGAAGTGAAAATGGGTCACAACATGATCTCAATTTCAGTTAATTACATAAATATGAAAATGCATTAATTAAAACTTATCCTGTCAAGGTAATATGCTTCTATTAAATTTGCTTGAAAAATTTTAATCATTTAAACATTTGGGAGCATTATAACTTTTTAAACTCTGTCAGTCTTGCTAGAGTCCTTTGGGGCTCTGTTTACTCTTTCTATAGGTCCTGTGACATTGTTAATCCCGACAAAGTCCGTATATGTGTTAAGATTGTGAGAACCCTAGTTTTCCTAATCATTTTATTTAACAGTCTTGGATCTCTCCTTGCTGACGTTATATTCTTAAAAACCCTTTTGTTGCCTCTAGCTACCCAATCATTCCATCTGAAGATAACAGCTGAACATACTTTTGCTAAGGTCATCACACTGTCATTTTTTATTTTGTTCAACCTACTGTAAGCATGCTTTCAGGTACAGGTACCTTCAAGCACACATGTTCCCATATACAATCTTCATATAATCATAGGATCATAGGAGGTTACTAGGCTAACAGCCCAAACTAGCCAAGTCCAACCCATGTTCTCAAGTTTATCTGGTTCAAGCAGACACTAAAATCGGCACCTATTGCCCCTGTCTAAGAGGGACACAGGTGGAAACCCTGGGGTGAATTTCCAGTTACCTATCCAATTGTCCAAACTGCACTTAAATTGGGCCAATGAGGGGCTTTGTATAACATGAATAGGAAGCTTGTTTCAAACATGGGGCAACCTCTGTGAGACAAATCTGTCTCTCCAGCAAGTTTTGTTGATGTCACATACCAGGTTAAGGTCCTTTGATCGAGTGACCTGTGTGCCATTTGACTTATGAATGTGCAGCATTTCCATCAAAGCTGGGTCAGAGATTGCTTTATATGCAAGACACAGGTTCCTCTGAGCAGTCTGTATGACACAGAGTAAAATGACAATGATTTCAGTCTGTCCTCATAAGACAGATCTTGAAGACCCTGAATTTTTTTCGTAAGGGACCTTTGTGGTCTGTCCAATTGCTGCAGGTGTTTGGAAAGGAACATACCAAAAGGTAGTGTTGTACTTTGTTATTGGCCTGACGAGTGAAGAGTATAGGGCATTAATTTTTAGCAACTAACTAAGCAACTTTCCCAACCATCCCCAGTGTTGGTGCTGTGGCAGTGAGAAGTCCCTCACTCACTGCTCCAAAATAATGAGTCAGGACATACCACTTTTTTCCTTCCAACTGATCCACCATTCAGCTGTAGACTATATGAGTGTCACACTTTGCTCCAATACTTTCAGCTTGGCTGCTAACTCTTAATATGTCATGGAGGCTTCAAGTTTCTTAATACTGTTGGAAGGTCCAAAGCCTCCAAAGCTGGATCTGCCAGTAAACTAAAGTGCTGTCATCTGTCTCCTTAATAAATACTTTATCATTAAATTAATGAGTTCAAGATACTCCCATTATATGATTTTAGGTGCATTGTCTTTTAAAAACTGAAACTGTTTCTACTCATAGTATTATTACTACAAGAAAAATGCACTTTTCTTGGCTGTTATCAGCACTCTTGCTTGACTTTGTAATGCCATCAACCTAATCTAGTTAGTTAGTTAGTTAGTTAGTTAGTTAGTTAGTTAGTGTTGGGTAGGAAGTGCTGAGTGTGTTAGTGTGCATCATATAGTGACCACTGTTTTTGTTGTTGTTGTTTTTCTTTTTTTTTGTCTTTTACTTTGGGAAGATCATTTTTTTGGTCAATTTTGAGTCAAGGGGGCACCAATTTTGAGAACTGCACAGCATACCAGTGATCTCTATAGAGAACACTACAGGTGCTCAAGTCCCAGTCCTCAAAACTGGTGTCTAGAACATTGTAGCTCATGTAAGCTGTATCTTGTGCTTGAAACTGAATCTGAGTTTGAGCAAGCAGCCGTAGGGAGGGAGGGGTGGGGGATTTATGGCTTACGGATTAGGAGGGGGACTTTAGGGATAGATACTGGGAAGTGAGTTTTATGGTTATGGAACAATCATGGTACTTAGGTTTAGGAAGGGGATTGGAGTTTTAGGTTTAGGAATTGATCAGAATGGAGGCTGGCATAATGATTAAGGTGTTTACTTTGCAGATCGGGGAATTTAGAGTTAGGGAAGGGAAGTGGATGTTTAAGGTAAGGGAGGAAGAACTTGGGTTGGGAACTATGTAGGACTTTTAAGGTTAGAGTTTAGGTTCTGGTAGACCTATATAGTTTTATAGTTTCAGGAGGTGTAAGCACTAAGCAGAAATGGGAGATCTTGCTAATAGGAGTTCAAGTAAGTGGCAGCGAGAATAAATGTTGCAAGCTAATAGCATGTGAGTACCTGTAGTAGACCCATCTTTAGGAATGTTACAGAAAGGGCTATATAGTGATCTGAAGCAGGTCAAACCTTGCTATTATACAACGACCCGCCATTAGTATTCCAAAACGTGCACGCTGATTGGTCAGCGTGCACGTTGTAAATCAGATTTATACTAATGGAAAAAGGTCCGGTCGCCTGGATTTTTTCCATTAGTATAAGTCTTGTTTTTTTTTACGGCAACGGAGAATGCAAGATCTCTGTTGATTTTTAGAAACTGTCTCGCTATGTTAAAGGAGTTTAACATAGCGAGACAGCTTTAAAAAAAGTAATGGAGATCTTCCTTTAAAGCTGTCTCGCTGTGTTAAATGGGTTTAACATAGCAAGACAGCTTTAAAAAAAGCAAGGAGATCTTGCTTTCTCCATTGCTTCCACCCACAGCTCTGATGTACTGCGTAAGCATACACTTGCGCAGTACATCAGAACTGCTGCAGAATACCAGACAACTGTGGAAGGGCAGCACGGAGGCATTATACAATGCCATTATTTAAGAAAAGTAAGTATTTTTTTTCTTAAATAATGTCATTATAATAATAACCACTTCTGGGTGTGGGTAATGCTGGATTTACCCATGGTTGTCTTTGTTTGACCACTCGGGCTTCACCCTCATGACCAAACCACACTAACCATGGGTAAATCCAGCATTACCCATACCCAGGCGTGGGTTATTGCTAAAATATATCACAAGGCAAAGATGTACACAAAATGCTAAATGCTGTCAAAACCAGTTAGGAAATTGAACTAAGTTTATTGTATTTGCTTCACTCCTGTCATATTATGATGAATACAGTGACAATCACCTTTCTTTTCATGACACATCATTAAAAAAATCTGGATTTTTTTTTTCTATTCTCATATCAAACTAAATAGTAAATTGTTTACTTTTTCATCCATATCATAAGCAGGCTGGTACTACAGTCACACATATGTAGCACATACACAGTAATAACAGACTAGGGCTATTTGATCTACCCACAAAGTCTTTTCTTCTTCCATTGATGACTAAGCTGTCAGTCCTAGTTAACCAACAAAATGACAAACAACATTTTTCCATCTCGTATTATTATTCTCAAATGTCTGCTACATGCATTGTTGAATTCATCTGTGATTTTAAATATGCTACCGCACTGAAAGGTATGCTGTATGCATCCATCTGAACTTTTACATCTTTGAACTCTGTTTAGTTCTTTCTCTGTGTACCTACTTCTGAATAATATATTAATTAATCATTTATAATGAATAACTTTAGTATAGACAAGTTTGATTTTTTTAAGTTTTTATTAATTCTGTATTAGAAAAAAAACTTAAAAAAAAAATAAAACTTGTTTTTTTTAAGTTTTTATTAATTCTGTGTTAGGTAAGCCATGGTGGTGCAGCAGTAGCCTTGTCGCCTCACAGCAAGAGGTTCTCTCATTCGATTCTTGGCTGGAGCACCTTCTGTGTGGAGTCTGCATGTCCTCCCCGCGGTTGAGTGGCGTTCGAAAGATATGCGTGAATGGGCGTGCCTTCGCTGAAGGTTGGGCAATTGGCTGGCACCACGGCACCATACAAAATCGACTGCCAATCATTAGCAGACCAGAGTTTCGCTGTGGTGACCCCTTAACTGGGAAAAGCAGAAAGAAAAACAACATTAATTCTGTATTAGAAAAATGTCAGACCTTAAGTGGAGAAGACAAATCATCCAGACTTAGAGTGCAAATTAAAAATCAAGAAAATCCTGTCATAAAACAGTTAGAAATATACAAACTAATACTAAGAGAGTATTGGTGATATCCCTGTTTCATGCTTACGTTTTAATCGGTATTCATATGGTTATTTACAGGTCACCCCTTTCAATCTTGATTTCTGAAGGCCAAATAAACCACTGCAGGTGATGCACATAAAGCAAGTCATGGGTAGTACAAAGTCCTTGTTTCACTCTCTCTAAAATGCATCACTCTTTGACTATGTTAAAATTGAAAAAGGAAGCAGACGATCCCCCCATATATGTTTGCTGTTTTAAAACTGAGTATAATAGGAGCTTGCGGTGCTGTTTTTCTAAACATTCCAGCCTGACTGATGGCCTTTAAAATATCAGTTATCAGTATACCAGTATGCTCCCATTTTGATATATCAGTATGTAATTCATATTTAGATGGACACACCTAGTTATGCACCCATTTTGATACATTAATGTGTAATTCATATTTAGATGGATGCACCTAATTATGCACCCATTTTGATACATTAATGTGTAATTCATATTTAGATGGACGCACCTAGTTATGCACCCATTTTGATACATTAATATGTAATTCATATTTAGATGGATGCACCTAATTATGCACCCATTTTGATACATTAATATGTAATTCATATTTAGATGGACGCACCTAGTTATGCACCCATTTTGATATATTACTATGTAATTCATATTTAGATGGACACACCTAGTTATGCACCCATTTTGATACATTAATGTGTAATTCATATTTAGATGGACACACCTAGTTATGCACCCATTTTGATACATTAATGTGTAATTCATATTTAGATGGACGCACCTAGTTATGCACCCATTTTGATACATTAATGTGTAATTCATATTTAGATGGACACACCTAGTTATGCACCCATTTTGATACATTAATATGTAATTCATATTTAGATGGACGCACCTAGTTATGCACCCATTTTGATATATTAATATGTAATTCATATTTAGATGGATGCACCTAGTTATGCACCCATGTTGATATATTACTATGTAATTCATATTTAGATGGACACACCTAGTTATGCACCCATTTTGATACTTTAATATGTAATTCATATTTAGATGGACTTGCCTACTTTATGTATATATAGATCGAGCTGCAGAGACCCTTTACTAACATTACAACTTTCATCACATTAGATGGCCACTTTTGGGCCATTTACACTCTATGTACATTCTTCCAGTAAAAATGGTGAGACTGCATACAAAGGATATGAGGTAATTTTGGGGGATTAGTATGGTTGCATTCAATTAAATCATATCTGTATGCATTGAAGTATCTTTCCAGCCCCAGTGCCCTACACATAAGTTAGCTACCATGAGTTTAGTAAGACATTCTTCTATATTTGTACCTTGTAATTTTTGGTATTAGTTTAAATTATCATACTTTGGATCCTCTTTCTGCTTGTATTAGGATGCAAAGTATCTGACCTCATAACAAATTATTATTCTTTCATTCAGTCATTTCCCCTGAGGGGGGGAGTTAGATTCTTGGTGACTGGCCCCATCACACAAACATGAAGTAGCAATGCCATAAGAACGTGGCAGTCATGCATGTTCCTGCATATGCCTCTTCCCACAATGCACCCATTCTGACCCCCCCCCCATTGGTTTATGTCCACTGAGATTGTTCACTCATATAGCCCCAGGCTGTGCTCTCCACTGATGAGTTACCAACTCATAAATCCCCCAAGCTGTGTCCTCTGCTGATGAGTTAATAACTCATGAAGCCCCCTGGACTGTGCCCTCCACTGATGAGTTGCTAACTCATGAATCCTCCCAGGCTGTGCCCTCCACTGATGAGTTACTAACTCATGAATCCCCCAAGGTGTGTCATCTGCTGATGAGTTACTAACTCATGAATCCCCCAGGCTGTGCCCTCCACTGATGAGCTACTAACTCATAAAGTCCCTCAGCCTGTTTCCTCTACTGATTATTTACTAAATTTTGAATTCCTTAGGCTGTGTCCTCTGCTGATGAGTTACTAACTCATGAATCCCCCAAGCTGTGCCCTCCACTGATGAGTTCCTAACTTATGAATCCCCCAGGCTGTGCCCTCTGCCAATGAGTTACTAACTCATGAATTCCTTAGGCTGTGTCCTTTACTAACTCATGAATCCCCCAGGCTGTGCCCTACACTAATGAGTTCCTAACTCATAAAGGTCCTCAGCCTGTGCCCTCCACTGATGATTTACTAACTTATGAATCCCCCAGGCTGTGCCCTCCACTGATGAGTTGCTAACTCATGAATTCCTTAAGCTGTGTCCTCTTCTGATGAGTTACTAATGTATGAATCCCCCAGGCTATGCCCTCCACTAATGAGTTACTAACTCATGAATCCCCCAGGCTGTGCCCTCCACTGATGAGTTACTAGCTTATGAATCCCCCAGGGTGTGCCCTCCACTGATGGTTTACTAACTTATGAATCCCCCAGGCTGTGCCCTCTGCTGATGAGTTGCTAACTCATGAATTCCTTAAGCTGTGTCCTCTTCTGATGAGTTACTAATGTATGCATCCCCCAGGCTGTGCCCTCCGCTAATGAGTTACTAACTTATGTACCCCCCAGGCTGTGCTGTCCACTGATGATTTACTAACTTATGAATCCCCCAGGCTGTGCCCTCCACTGATGAGTTGCTAACTCATGAATTCCTTAGGCTGTGTCCTCTGCACTGTGAAACCCTTATATTATATATTTGTATTAACCTTTGTTTCATCTGCACATAAAACTGCTATATGAATAGATGTGCAAATTACAGAGATTTTTCTTATTTTTTACATGCATATATAGAAAGAATATCCTGTGTGTTTGTTAGTAATGTATTTCTTTAAACATGCAGCAATTATGAGTATTAACTGTCTTCCCAAGCACAAATGATAAGAATTCTGATTTTTTTTAAATAAACAGCATCAATATCTATATATTATGCTTTCAAATGATCAGAAGATGTTTTAAACAATATCTTCTTTAACCTAATTCTAGTTATATACAGGAGTCAGTCAGCCATGTTTCAGTATAAAGAAGCTGCTTATTCAAAAATGTCTACAGTAGTCAAATAACTTTGTAAGGAAACAGATGTTACACTGCCTTGTGGTACCTTTAGCTCTTTGCAGTTCATAAGGTCATAGGATGTTAAGGGGAAAGTGTCTTCAGATAAAAGAGAGGGCACACATATTCTTTTACTACTTTGTGACTGGTAAATAAAAAGGCTGTTTATACTAAAGGCGTCAAAAAGATGTTTCAGATAAACAAGGGGCTACAAATCACTGCAGGTGATGCATATAAAGCAAGATACAGACATGTCCCTTTATTTAGCAGTACATTAAAAGTTGATTGCTTTGTTAATGGTTTATAAACCAGGAACTTGACTGCATGAGACTATAGATAAAACAAAGAACTTTGTGAACCCTTGTGAAGTACAGCATGTCCCAGTTTACTACAGGTTTATGACTTTACAACTTGTTGCCCTTAAATGTCAATTGTTTAACTTGATTTTCTTTTCTTCCTTCAGTAATTTAATTAATTTTGTTTCCCTCAAAAATGCAACTAGCTAGGACCAGATAATGTATAATAATGCTATGGTAGGACTGCTAGGATAGTAGTCTTAGCGTCATTCAGATTGCAAATCCAAAAATGTAGTGTAGGCAGTGTAAAACTAAGTCTAAAACCATCATGTTGCATATTCTCAAGTTTAAAACATTGATGCACGTTGCAACTTGCTGAAACAATTGCTGCAGATTCATGTAATTACTTTGCCAACTGGAGTACATGGAAAAAGATAAGAAAATAAGGCAGAAAAAAAGCTCCACAGTCATTACCAGTTGTATTTGATAAGTGATTGTAAATGCTTGCACAACAATGTCCTGAGCAGCAGTAAATGTAGTTTCTGTGCCAATGACTCTAGTGAACTTTCTGTCTGGCATAGATAAGACAGCATTTTATATTTTCCTTGGAAACAGGTGAGAATACATGAATAAATACATTCAAACTAAAGCACAAATTTTAAATCAATAAGTAAAAATATAATTTGCTTTACTTTCTTAATCAAATTTCTTCTCTTAGAGCTAACTGCATGCTCTAAAGATGCTATTTCTTATTTTATTTGGTAGTTCAGTACAGAAACTTAAGGCTATGAGTTGATAATGAGCTTCATCCTCTGGCTCTGGGTTTGATTCCATCAGTATCCATTTGTCTTGTGTCACTGACCAAGTCATTAACCCAGACAGTACACCCAAGTCACACCTGAAAAGAGAATTGTACACTTGTGTGTGAGACTAAATTCCAGATCTCCTGTCACCCTGTTGAAAAGAATAAAGGCGATATCAGAAAATGAACGAATGTTAGTTTTCTGTGACTAAGCTAGGCCCAGGGATATTGATATTTTATGGGACTATAAATACTGTGTGTATGATTCAGTAACCGAGCAGATCTCCTAAATTTATATAACCTTTGTATAATTATAAAATAAAACTATGCATCAAGACCTGCTGGAAAGAAAGTCATATATATATATATATATATATATATATATATATATATATATATATATATATATATATATATATATATATATATATATATCATGACAACATCAGCCTGATGAAGTCATTATGTAGTTTACGTCTTACTTTTGGCTCTAATTAAAGTTTTATATAGATCCAACTATCTTTACAGCGTTTTTGATACAGTTTAACCCAATTTCCCTTCTCTGGTTGACTTTTACATGGTAACTATAAAATCATACTATATTACAAGGTATTGTTTTTATACTGTGTATACTGAAAGGTATGAAGTAAGCAACCTGCTTTATATACTCCAAATGCAACGGTATTCTATGTCAAAGGCAAACACCATTGTATTGAGAAACTTTATTTACCCAAATATCAGCTGATCTGCCTATATATGTCCAATGATTGTTACATTCAGGCCATTCTCAAATTCATCAACTACAGATCAGTGGACCAAATCGTCACTGTCCCTACTAAGGCCCAAAATTTCTAGAATTTGGCTTAAATAACTCCTCTGTCTTCTGTTCAGCCTCAGAAGAATCCTTTCTCCTAGTTAAATAAGACTATTTAACTATCAGCTTATGTTTCGGCACTGCCTTCCTAGTTGCAGTAATCCTTCTACATACTGGGACTTTAACCAAACTCACATAATAGATTTTATTAACCATTTCAAAAATGTAAATAATACAATCACACTGATATCCCAGACTTTACTGCCAAATTTTATGATCTATTAAATCACTCCACAGAAAATTATTTCCCCTAGCATCATAAGCAGACAATGAATACATCAAATATCCATTCTGGTGGAATCATGGAATGAACAAATAACATAACATGGGATTGAAGATCCCATACTTACACAAACTTTTCTCTTCCTCCACATCATCAATAGTGACTAAGTCTCAGCCACCCTCTCCAAAAAAAAAAAAAAAAAAAAAATATATATATATATGTGTGTGTGTGTGTGTGTGTGTGTGTGTGTGTGTGTGTGTGTGTCTGACGAGCCTGATCTGCAAGGTCATGGAACGTATTATCATGGAACTTATAAACAAAGACATTGGCAACCTTCAAACACTGGACCTCACGCAGTTTGGGCTTGTGAAAGGCCAATCTTGTCTCCTGAACCTGATTGCCTTCTTCGAATCAGTCTCCAGAGCCATGGACAAGGGTAAGCTGGTCCACACAGCCTATCTGGACCTCGGCAAGAGCTTCGACACCATCCCCCACTCTAGAATCATACATAAACTTACTAAGCTGGGCATTAATCCCTACGTCACTTCATAGGTTGCCAACTGGCTTACTGACAGAACACACACTGTAAAAGAAGCTGACTCCAAATCCAGCTCCAGATAAGTGACAAATATAACCATTTTGCCTTGATTTTTCTATCATGCATATTTGTTATGAAAGTTGGGAATGATGTTTCTGTGCTAAGGCCTTACCTAAGTCCATGATGTGCTGTGGAAAGTAGCTTGCTCTCCACTGGGTAGTTCATCAGCTGTATTTGCTCACATTGTCACATCTTTTAAATAGAGGGGCAGGAAGGCTATAGATTTATAGTTTGTTAATTCGAGTGATTTGCCACCCTTATTTAAGGGGGTAACAAACAATTGCTTCCAGAATGTAAAGACCATTCCTTCTTGGAGGTACTGATTTTTAAGTATAGCTATAAGATACACAATGGCTTCTGCAGCAGTTTAGAGATATTCTACTGGTAGGTTACCAGCTGCAAGAGATGTGGGTTTATGTTTTTAAATAACTTTTATCATGGTGTTAGAAGTTGCGGTAAATGAGAAAGGAGTAGTGTTAGCATCCATTTTGCTTACTGATATGCTGTGTGCATTGGATTTATAAGGGGAGTTTATGACATGTACTTAGGTTCATAGGTTCATAGGTAGGTACTAGGCTATCTACCCAAAGGCATTTATAAGCCTAGCCAAAATTTGTTGACTTTCGCCACCCCCTTAGATTAGTTCCCTGTGCCTGTGTCCTGCAGAGCCATTGAAGTGATCCCTGGGGTAAACTTTCTGTTTCCCATCCACTCGTCAAAGTTTCTTTTGAAGAGAGTTAGCGAGGAGCTCTGCCTAATGTAGATTGGAATCTTGTTCCAGAGCATGGAAAGTCTCTGGGACAGGAATCTATCCCTCCAGCATGTCCTATTTATTGCTGTGGTGAGGTTTAGATCCCTGGACCATGTGGCTCGAGGGGATATGGTTTTCTTTAGGTGGAGCATGTCCATCAATTCTGGGTTGGACATGGCCTTGTATGTCAGGCATAGATCACCTCTGAGTAGGCGGTATGCAACCGAGTACAGCTGGAGTTTCTTCAGTCGAGCTGCATAGGGCATCTGCTTGAGGCCAGTGATCTTCTTGTTGAGGTACTTCTGTGGTCTTTCCAGTTGTTGCAGGTGTCTTGTAAGGTACATCCCAAATGGGGCATTGTACTCTATGATGGGTCTGATGAGTGATGTGTAGAGGGGCCCAATGACCTCTTTCAATCTGGATGCAAACCCTTTTGTGATTAGGTGGGCCACATAGAAGGATTTTCTAACCACTTTGGCAATGTGATTATCAAAGGAGAGGTTACTATCTACTTGGGTCCCCAGATTCCTTATTACCTCTTCCATATGTATGGGGCTGCCACCTATGTGGTAGTTTGTGGGTACTTTGTTTTTTCCAAAGGGGATGACTATGCACTTTTTGGCTTTTAGCTTAAGGCCATGGTTTTGACACTAGGTATCTGTCTCAGTGAGACCTTTTGGAGGATGTCTGTGTCAGCCGGAGAGTCAGTTATAGCCCCTAGTTTGCAGTTGTCTGCGAACTTGGTCAGCCATAGTCCTCTTGTGC
Source organism: Protopterus annectens (assembly GCF_019279795.1). NCBI lineage: Eukaryota > Metazoa > Chordata > Ceratodontiformes > Protopteridae > Protopterus > Protopterus annectens. Next base: position 493,533,887 of record NC_056726.1, read on the forward strand.
TTACCTGTATATCTGAGAAGTATATGCTGAACAGTAGAGGTCCTAGGAATGCCACTTGTAACTGGTTTATAGTCAGACCTAGCTCCTGCAACTTTTACCATGTGGGTTCTGTCCGTGAGCCAGTTGGCAACCCATCTCATAATGTAGGGGTTTATGTTAAGGCTGGTGAGCTTGTCTATAATACCTGAGTGGGGAATGGTGCTGAAGGCCTTTATGAGGTCTAGATAGGCTGTATGAACCACCTTTCCCTCATCTATTGCCTTGGTAACTGTCTCAAAGAAGTCCACCAGGTTTAGGAGGCATGATCTGCCCATAACAAAGCCGAATTGGGTAGGGTCCAGTGTTTGGAGGTTCCCAATGTCTCTGTTAATGAGATCCATGATGATGCGCTTCATAGCTTTGCAGACCAAGCTAGTCAGGCTTATAGGGTGATAGTTCCTGGGGTCCGTTGTGGCTCCACCTTTATGGAGCAGAATATCCGTTGCTGTGCATCACTCTGTGGGCATGTAGTCTGTGGAGAGGCTAAGTTTAAACAGTGTGTTTAGGTGAGGGGGTTAGTTCATCTTTGAGCTCGTGTAGGATGCAACCTATGACACTGTCTGGTCCCACTGATGCTGTGTTTTTGGCTTTGGAGAGGGCTGTTTTAACCTGAGTGTCTGTGATTTCAGGGGCACTACATTCTTCTGGTACAGTTATGGGCCCTTTTGGGGGTGAGAGGGGGGTGAAGTTTGCACTGAACCTGTCTGCCAGGATGTTGGCTATATCGGTCAGTTCAGTGTATTTTGTGCCATTCTGCACTAACTCTGAGCAGATCTAAGAATTGCCACTTAGATTCTTGACATAGCTAAAGAATGCCTTGGGGTTATCTTTGGAGTCTATGGCAATTCTTCTTTTGAAGCTAGCCTTGGATGATTTTATGAGGGAACATAGTTTCTTGCTGATACTGATCAGGGATGTCTTCCCTTCTTGGGATTTTACTCTTTTCTGTACTAATTTCCTCCTTCTATTGTATAGCTTGTTTATGGCAGGGGTCCACCAGACTAGTTTCCTTTTCTTGGAGGAGTGAGTCTTGGTTTTGTTTGGGATAGCACGATCCATGCATTCTTGTAGGTGCCCATAGAGTGCATTAGTAAAGGATTTTGCAGCTTGGACAGTGTTATCCTTTAGCATGGGGGCTTTGAAACTTCCCACCTCGGTCTTAAGTAACATGAAGTTTGCTTTTGAAAAGTTTTTCACGGTGGTTTTTTTGACCGGGGGTGGTGGCGGAATGTGGATATCCAGAGCTATTGGTTTATGGTCAGATCAAACCAGTGAGGGGTTGATCTCAAGTGTGGAACACCGGTCGCCCATGTTGGTGATGACCAGGTCCAATATTTTGTCACCTCTGGTGGGGGTGTTGACCAGTTGATTCAGGGCATTTGAGTTTATAAATTCTAGGAAATGTTGGGCAAGGGAGTTTGTACTTGAGTAGTTCTCCCAGTTAATGTTTGGGTAATTGAAATCACCCAATATCAGGGTGTTTGGTAGGACCTTTATGTTTCCCAGTGTTTCCAGGAATGCGGAGTGGGGGTCCTAGGACATGGTGGGTGATCTGTAGCAAGCTATAATTTGAATAGCAGTTTTGCCCATTGTTAGTTGCATGTGGATGATCTCTGATGCATCATTCTGTGCCACTAACCTGGAGGTGTGGGTATCCTTGATGAATATGGATACTCCTTCGCCTTTTGTATTTCGGTCTGGGTTTTGTGGCTGAAATGTATGGTATGCGTTGTAGCCTGGTAGTGCTGGGGTGGTCTCTGGAGCCTTAAACCAGGTTTCTGTTACTGCACATATATCGATTTTCTCCATACTGAGGAGTGCCTTGAGTGCATGCATTTTGAGGTTTAGACTTCTGGCATTGAGTAGCATTACCCTCAGTTTTTTGTTACTTGTGCTATTTACGGTGGTGGGTTTGTCTTTTGACTCTTGCCTAAAAAAGGCACTATGGGGATGGCAAGAGCCTTGGCCAGTATACGAAAGCCTAAAGGTGACAGGTGCATGCTGTTTCTAGCGAAGCAACTTGGCTTGTCTAGCATGTCATCCCAGGCTGACAGACACTGGATCCCCTTTGAATGACACCAGAAGCTTAGCCAATTGTTGAAATTGATATTTTTTTTCTTTATACCATGGTATCATTCTTGGTGAGGGCAGGATGCTACTCAGGGTCAGGGTCAAAGTGGCCTGGGCTATGTGATCAGAGATCTCCTCCATGTCTCTATACATGTAGTCCAGGGAGGTACAGCTCAGGTCATTCACACCAACAAGGACAATGACAGAGTCATATTTGTACTTGTTCTGGAGTGACCTGAGTGCTTGTGTTATGTGGAGGATCCTGGCACCCGACAGGCAGCTAGCAGTAACCTTCTCCTTGTTCGGCCTAGTGAGTGGGACGTCAGTGTGCCTGACTATAGAGTCATCTAGTACTAGTGTGTTGGGTATGTTATTTTGCCTTAAGGGCTGTGATTGCATGGCACAAAAGTATATGTTTCATGGTTTGTGTTGGGGGTGGAGGTTGCTTGGATGGGGTCTATATTATAACATTGAATTTTATAAAGTTCAAATGTTATAATATCAAACCAATTTTGTCGAATGCTGAAAACAGCGAAGGTGCAGGACATCAAATTCTTTCCCAGGGAAAGAATTTGGTTGGCCATTGCTGTGGCTTCACTATTTTCAGCATTCAATATGTTGGAGCATTACGGTTCGGGTTCAGGTAAGTGTGCGATTGTGTGTACGTTAGGGTTAGCGGGCGGGTTAGGTGAGTTAGGGTTAGGGCGCAGGTGAGGTGAGTGTGCGATAGTAACGGACCTTAGGGTTAGGGTTGGGTTAAGGTAAGTGGATAGCTAGTAGTGAATGTAATGTTTAGTTTAGGTTTAGGTGTAGAATTTTAAGAGTATGTGTGTGAATTGCTGTTTTTTGTGTGTGTTTGTGTTGTGTGTATGTTTCTCGGAATAGTGATTTTTTTCCCAGGGAAAAAAATTGCTCTTCTGACTGTTTGATGTTTGTGGATTTCGGTGTTTAGGGTTTGATATTATAACATTCGATCTTTGTAGATTTTGATGTTATAATATAGACCCATTTGGATGTCTGCTTTGGAGGTCTCTGTTGCTTTTGCAGATTTTTATTTAGAGCCTCAGTGTATGTTTTCATGTATTTATGTGTGTTTTTTGCCGGTGCTGGTTTCATAGGTCTATGTGAGACTGGTGGTGTGATGCAAGTAATTCCCTTTTCCTCTTGACTGCCTGGTCCAGTCTTGGGTTGAGAGAGCTTAGCCTCCAGTTTGGCTGCATAATTGCATCTCTCACATGTATTAGTGTTTGGTGGAAGGAGGAGAGGGTTTTCTGTGTACATGAGGCAATTGTAACATTGCCTCAAAATGCCCGGATTCACCAGGTGGACTGGAGAGTACACCTGAAATTGCCGTTTGGACATGCCTGGATAGGTACAGTGAACTGTTTTACTGATTGGCTAGTAAGGTCAAATAGAGAGCCTTGTCCTTCTCTACAGTATAGGAGGGTCTAGTGCTAAGGTTTATTAGTGCTTGCTATGAGTTTTGAGCAAGTGCCGGGATGAGAAGTGAATGGTTTGAGTGCTTAAGTTGAAAGTTTGTCTAGTTCCAAGGGAAAATTGAAGAGTAGCCCCGGGATTCATAAAACTTGCACCAGGTGCAGGCGTAGCACTGGCGTTCTAACACCAAATATGGCCACTGAGCGATCCAGGTACGAGCTGTTCCCACGTGCACTACCTGCGCATGCTACGCCCGCACAACTCCCGGACCCTGTATGCTAATTACCCCATGTGCAGCAGTGTAGCATGCAAATGAAGGTATGTAGTGATCCAGGAAGTGGTGCAGGTGTAGTGTAAGCATAGAGAAATGTAAACCGTAGAAAACGATTTTCATTTTTGCAAACATAAAATCGGAGCCATGACAGCCGACCAAACGCATGTATTATATTGTCAATATATGCCAATGGCTAAATATATAGCCACTGGCATAAAAAATGTACAAAATATAAAATTAACATTTAATATATATATATATATATATATATATATATATATATATATATATATATATATAGTCGCACTATCGCAATGTGGAAGCGCAGGGCAGCGGCACGCAAAGGGGATCGCAAGGAAACTATAAAAATATAGAATAAAACTGCAATGTAACACATATCATGATTTCCCCATAATAGTCAATGGCAGGCATGCTACACCATACTATGGCACAATTGTTGCTAAGGGGCTGTGACAGTGTTATGCGCGATAGCTAGGAATTAGTAGGCAATGCCATGCAAATGAGAGGATTAATAGTGAATCAGATTCCCCGCTGTTGTAAGGATGCACCTCACAGTGTAGCGTTATAACACTGAGGTGTGCCCTTGAGATAAAAATGACATCAAGAGAGGGATGTGTCACCATTGTTGTAAGCACATTGGAGCATTGCTAAACCGGTTTGCCCCTAGCTAGGCAAAGCTGCAGAATAGGGGTGTGTTGAACTGGCCATAGCTTTGCTTAGCTGAGAGTACAGAAGGTAACCAAGTATGCATGTGAACGGAGATGAAAACGCACGTAAACCTGGTAAACGGGTTTGCACGATGCACACTGCAGCTGAAACAGGAAGGATATAGGAAAGAAATAAGGAAATGCTGCAGCAGGGAAACTGGAGTACAAATGACTAATTAACACCTAGGAGCCTACAGTGGGCCATTGACAACAGCTAACAAGGCTGCAAGCAGCTACCTGCAGAACAGGAAAGGGGAGGGGCTGTACTGCAAAGAAAACAGTAAAGTGTCAAAAGCAGAACAAAGCCGATTTGCAGTATATCAGCTACAAGACACATTTTGCCATGACTGGGTAGAGAAAGTACAAAACAAGAAAGACAGCAGGTGGATGCATGCCTGATAATGGGAGGGGATCCAGGTTTAAAAGTGAATTAAAGGGCAACAGATTATTCAAGGCAGGCAAGCATAACTCCACAGTAAAGACCCCACACTTGCAGTACTCATTGTAAAACCCATAATTACGACACTCTACAGCTGGAATAGCTCATACACACCCAATGACATCAGCAGCATTCATAGCACAATAGTATAAAGTGTGAAAGCATCTCACACACATTTGTGTATTCCCATACACTTTGCACCAGTGGTGTATACAGATGGGGAACTTTTAGTTTGTAAATGTTAGGGGCTGCCATAGCTTTGATCCACCAGCATGTGTTGGAGACTGGAGGTGGTGTGGCAGATGATGCACACGACCACCTCAGGCACCAGAGGAGGAGGAGGAGAGTGTTCAGAGCCAGGGTAACCTACCAGGGACTACATGATCTGGAGATAGTAGAGCATTACAGGGTGGACAAGGACATCCTACAGCAACTTGGGGAGCTGTGCTGGCCATGCCTCAGAGCCAAAACAAACAGAGGGGAACCCATCCCAGTGGATATGAAGGTATGTGTAAGCCTGAGAATACTAGCTACAGGTACTTTTCAAAGACCAACTGGGGATATCATGGGGATCTCACAGGCATCAGCATCCAGGGTACTACACCAGTTCCTGGATGCCATGTTACCACATGCCAATGAGCACATATATTCCCCCGAACGCAGGAGGAGTTGGCCAGCAATATGCGTCTCTTCCACCGTGTGGCAGAATACCCAGAGGTACTGGGTGAAATAGACCGCACGACATATACATCAAGTCACCACCTGGTGAGCAGGGTAGGCACTACATAAACCACAAGGGATACCCCTCCATCAACTGCCAGGTCGTGTGCAATGCCCAGGGCATTATCATGGATGTGTGTGCTGGCAGCCCTGGAAGCTATCACAACTCCCACATCTGGCATGCCTCACAGCTGTATCAGTTATTTGCCAGGGGGGAACATCCCAAATGGTCACCTGGTGGGGGATGCTGGCTATGCACTGGAGCCGTGGATGATGACTCCCATCAGAAATGCACACACACTCATGCAGGAACACCATAATGAGGCACAAGCACAAACCAGAATCATCACAGAGCATATGTTTAGGATGCTGAAATCACAGTTCCATTGCTTAGACATATCTGGTGGAGCCTTGCAGTACTCTCCAGGCACGTGTGCCCACATCTTCATAGTATGTGCCATGCTACACAATATGATCCTGCGGAAACAGCTGCAGCAGGGACAGAATGGTGAAGGCCCTCACAGCCCACCACCATTGTCAAGGGCCCCACAGGCACAGAGGTACTCAGACCAAGAACATCCTGAGCCAGCCCCAGTAGGCAGACGGAGTCGTGCCCAGTATGCCTATGCCTTGGCAAGGAGGGAATGTATAGCACACACACTGACAGTATAGGCACCTAGGGACTGACACCTTTCTCCAACTGCACACACAGTAAAAATGGATGGCACACACACAATACTACCTGTAAATTGTCATGTATAGGCAGTCTACTGTGTGCATCCAACATAGGCAGCCCTCAACTATTGCACACACAACTGCCATTGGCACAAGGTAAGTCAACACCTGAATAGTAAATTAAGCTATCAGCATGTGCTGATACTGTATGTATAGGTTCATAGGTAGGTACTTAGCCAACTGCCAGAGACCATTCATAAGCCTAGCCAAAATGTGTCAGCTTTTGCCACCTCATTGATTCATTAACTGTCTCTCTGTGGAGCAGAGCCAATGGTGGGATCCATGGGGTGCATCTACTGTTTCCCATCCACTCTTCAAGGTTTCTCTTGCAGAGTGTTAGCGAGGGGCTCTGTATAATGTATTTAGGGATGTTGTTCCAAAGTATGGGGAGTGTCTGTGACAGGAATCCATCCCTACAGCATCTTCCAGTTATTGTTGTGGCAAGGTTCAGCTCACTACAGTGTTTGGCTCACTGTGACATGGATTCCATAGGTGGAGCATATCCATTAATCCTGAGTTCGACATGGCTGTGTTGGACAGCAGAGATCATCTCTGGGTAAACGAGATGCCACTGAGTAAAGCAGGAGTTTATTCAGTCTGGCTGCATAGGGCATATGTTTGAGGTCAGTAATCCCTTTGGCGAGGTACATTCGTGGACCTTCCAGCTGTTGGCAGTGTCTTCTGAGGTACATCCCAAATGAGTTATTATACCCTATGATGGGACTGATGATTGATGAGTAAAGGGGCACTATACCCCAGTATGTCTGGATGGGAACTCTTTAGTAATCGGATAGCCTTCATAGAAGGATGTCCTAACTACTTTAGAGATATGCTTGCCAAAGGGGAGATCACTATCTACCTTAGTCCCCAGATACCCCATTGTCTTGTCCATATTAAAGTGGCTGCCACTTATGTGTTAATATGTGGGTGCTTAATATTCCACAATGGAATGACCATGCAGTTAGTGGCACTTGGCTGGAGGCCATGATATTGACACCCTGTGTCGGTCTCTGTGAGGCCCCTTGAGGGATGTCTGTGTCAGCTGGACTATCAATCATGGCTCCCACTTCGCAGTCATTGCCAAACATGATCTGCCGTAGTCCACCTGTGTTTGCCTGTACCTCTGAGAAGTATATGCCAAACAGTAGGGCTCTCAGGACTGAGTCCTGTGGGACAGCAGTCATGACTGGTCAAGAGTTGGACCTGGAGACCGCTAGTCGTATCATGTGGGTTCTGTGTGTAAGCCCGTTGGCAACCCAACCTGCGATGTATGGGTGTATGTACAGGCTGGTGTGTTTATCAATAATACCTGAGTGGGGCATGGTGTCAAAAGCCTTGGTGAGGTCCAAGTAGTATGTGTGAACCACCTCCCCATCATCTAACGTCTTAGTGACTGTATGTAAGACGTCAAACAGGTTCAGTAGGCATGAACTGCACTCAACCAAGCTGACCTGGGTTGGGTCACGTGTTTGGAGGTTACCAATGTCTTTGTTAATGAGTGCCATTGCAGACCAGGCTAGTCAGGCTTATGGGGTGGTAGTTACCATGGTCAGTTGTGATTCCACCTTGATGGAGTGGAATAACCATTGCCACGTGCCATTGTATGGGCATGTAGCCTGTGGAGAGGCTGAGGTTGAAAAACTTAATTAGGTGGGGGGTCAGGTTGTCTTGTACTGTTTGCAAGATGCAGTCTGGGACAACATCTGCCTCCATTGATGCTGTGTTCTGCTGTTAGAGAGGGCCATTTCCACCTGTGTGTCTCTGATGTGTGGGATACTGTACCTTTTGGGTAGTGTTGTGGGCTCTTTAGGGGGTGAAGTACGCACTGAATTTATCTGCAAGTATGTTGGCGATATCAGTAGGGTCAGTATATTTTGTGCTATATTTCACCGGCCCAGTGCAAATCTGTGTGTCACCACTTAGATCCTTGACATAGTCAAAGAAGGCTTTGTGGTTATCTTTCAAATCCTTGCATATTTTCCTGCTGATATTAGCCTTGAATGATGTCATGAGGGGCCTACGTATCATACTAATAGTGGTCATGGATGTCTGCCCCACTCTCCTACTTCTGTAGTACAGCCTGTTTACTGCAGGGGTCCACCAGACTGGTGTCCTTGTCTAGGAGGAGTAAGACTGGGTTTACCAGTGATGGCATGATCCATACATCCATGTAGGTGCTTAGAGATTGCATTCGTAAATCTGTCTATATCTTGAGCAGTGTTTCTCCTTAGCGTGGGGGATGCGAAACCCCCCACCCTTCTCACTAGTAGTGTAAATTTAGCTGTAGAAAAGGTATATACTGTGGTTTCCTTGGGTGGGGGAGATGTTTGGGTGTGGAAACAGTGAATAGCTCATGGTCAGATCTAACCAGTGACTGGTTAACCTCTGCTGTGGTGCACCTGTTACCCAAGTTGGTGATGACCACTTCTAGTATGTTTCCACCCCTCGTCAGGGAGGTTACCACCTGATACAGGGCATATGAGGTGATAAATTCCGGGAAATGCTGGGCCTGGAAGTGAGTACTTGAGCACGTTTCCCTGTTAATGGTAGGGTATCTGACATCGACCAATGCCAGGGTGTGTTTTAGGACTGTCATGTTCTCCACTGTCTCCAGGTTGGTGGAGTGGTTGTCCTGGGTCATGGAGGGTGATCTGTAGCAGGCCACAGTTTACATTGCAGTTGTGGCTGATGTTAGCTGCACATGGATGATCTCAGAGGTATCACGCTGCCCCACTAACCTGGAGGTGTAGGTATCCCTGATGAATATGGATACATCCCCTCCATGTCTGTGTCAGTCCAAGTTCTGTGGCTGAAATGTGTGGTATGGGTTGTAGTCTGGTAGTGCTGGTGTGCTCTCAGGAGCCTTAAGACAGGACTCAGTTACTGCACAGATGTTGACGTTGTCCATCCTGAGGAGTGCTGTGAGTGCATGCATGTTGTGATCACAGCCCCTGGTGTTGAGTAGCATAACCCTCATTGATTCTGCTATTGTGCTGTTTATGGAACTGGTATTCACCTTTGAGACTCTCCTAAAAAATCACCATGGGGGCGCCAATAGCCTTGGCCAGTATTCCAAAGCCTAAGGCTGACACATAAGCCGGTATAGTATTGTTGCATCCATGTTTCCCATCTGTGCTTGTTTCTCATCTCTCCTGTAGGTAACCTACTGGTAAGCAATAGAAAGCCTTAAACTTATATAAGTCTTCTAGCTTCCAAGATAGGTTTTTGGAGTGACTAAGTATCAGTGTTCTGTATGTTCTTCCTGTACTTAACTGTTTCCTGACTTCATGGTGATTTCTCACTGTATATTGTGATCTGAAAGTCTGTTTATTCACATATTATGGCTGTGATGGCCTGCACTTTAGAGGTTCACAGATAGCCTACTACCTATCTGCCCAAGGGCAATTAGAAGCATAGCTACAGTGTGTTGGCTTTCTCCGCACCATTGATGAAGTAATTGAGCCTCTGTCAAGCATATCCAATGAAGCAATTCCAGGCAGAGTTGCCGGAAGCTGTTGAAGACCGGGGTGGTGGAGGGTGACAGGGGCACTTAGTGATCTAAAGAGGGCATGTTAATGTGACAATTCAACATCATTCAATTTCCCCAACAGGTCTCACAGCTATCAAACTGGATGGACTCCCCCACCCCTTGGTTGTATGGTTCTGGGACACATGATTCCAGGGGTGTATATTCTGTTACCCATTCACACAACAGGGTTTCCCTTGAAGTGTGTCAGTGAGGGGTTATGCCTAATGTAGTTAGGAATGTAATGTATTGTCTCACATTACATTTGTTATATGTTGTTATTTCAAGAGTAAGTGAAGCTCAGTGGGTTTGGGGGCCTCCGCCCTTTGCTTAGCCTAGCTTACACATAGAAATCATCTAAATAGGAAATAGGAGGCGGAAGCAATGTTAATGTCAATAGCGTAATGGTTACAGCATCTGCATAGTATCTGTGCATTCGAGGTCCCAATCCCAATAAAGTCAGGGATGTTTATCATGTTAAAAAGTATACCTTAACCACAGCTTGCATATATGAGTAGTAATCGTCTGTATAATAAACATTCAAAACACCCATAATAACTCATGTATGCTGAAGAGTAAAGTCAACAGAGAATGTAATGTTATGTAAGCACATAGTGATATGTTACTTCACTGAAATGTATATATCCTGAGTAGTTAGCAGATGTGGCTGTGTTTGCGCACACAGGTTATACGTTACAACATTTGTTTAACTGTGTTTAACCACTGCTATAATGTCACACAAACACTTTTAAACATGCTTAAAACTTTTAAATGAGCCTTATTCTGGAGTAAAAAACATTTTTAAAACATTGCAGGTGTTGAACCCTGGACCACACACACTATAGTCATGGGACTTACCACTACGCCATCTGAGGTGTATACATGTTTCATTGTCTTTAGACTATACCTTATACCATAGGCATTCCACTGTAATGACCACAAATGGGACAGTCACTTTGTGTACATATGTACAGAACAGTGTAATGTACTGTAGTTTGTGAACCAACACATACAAGTCTACATATGTATTACTGTTACAAATTAATACAAAAAAAATATATATACATGTCAGTGATGTCTGCACATATATATAAATATAAAGATATATATATATATATATATATATATATATATATATATATATATATATATATATATTATGCAGTTACATCAATAGCCATATATATAAACATCTATGAACACACTTCGTGACACAGAAGCAATGCAAAGGAATTGAAGTGTACACAAAACACATGCAGGTCTGGTATTATAACTATTAATATTAACCTAATTCACCATAGAAGGGATGGTTGTTGTGTATGTGAAGATTAGGGTGGGGGAGGAATGATGGGTAATGAAAGCATGCATCAAGGAGAGCCTGGGTCGGATGTTCAATAAGTGAACTGGAGGGGTATACATGAAGTATGGGGACAATATAAAAATGGCACAAAACAAGAACCTTTCTCATTCATAATACACCCTGTCATGTCACATTGTAACACCTAATTTCATAAACATATGAACATTAACATGTATCAGACATAGGTATACCAATTGACTGTCACATTTGTTTTCAGTAGTGAGGAATGCTTGTAGTAAAATGTATATTCTAAACACCATAACATTTGTACATATCTCAGATGACTTAGTGGTAAAGTCAGTGACTGTAGTGTTCATGGTCCCAGGTTCAAGGGCTGTTAAGTCATTTTGAGGGCCAGAATAAGGGCTGTTGGATGCAGGTGGATTAAAGTACTTTTAAGCAGTTATAAGCAGGTTTCCATGTGTCTGCGTGATGGTAAGCAGCGCTTAAACACGGTAAACGGAGAAGCGCTTCACAGGTTTAACCTTTGCTTAATGTCACGCAGACCACAGGCAAACCTGCTTACAACCTCTTAAATGTGTGTTATTCACACTTTCCCTACCATTGCCTACTCTGAGAGGTAAAATAATAACACCTTCCGGGATTAGAACCCGCAACCATGTACTCTACTCTCAGAGTAACCTACTACTAAGCTACCTGAGATGTACCTATCCCAGTTGTGTATGCAGACATGTTAAAATACAAAAGGGAGGAATGTGTTGAAATAGGACAACCCGCCATGTACCCAATGAAAGGTGTATGCTCATATATATAGATATATATATATATATATATATATATATATATATATATATATATATATATATATATAGATAGCGAGAGAGAGAGATACATAGAAACATATCAACATATACAGATCTACATATATAGATATGTAGGTAAATAGATAGGTTAAAAACATCTACACATCTATGGAGGTACTGATAAATGTATGCAATAATATATATTATATATTATATCTATATTCATATACACATACACACACACACACACACACACACACACACATATCTATCTATATATATATATATATATATATATATATATATATATATATATATATATATACGCATACATACATGTGTGTAGACAGCATCTGGAGTGTCCATATGCGAGTATAACATGGATCATAGCAATCACACATTCCGCCCCACCCCCAAACAATATGAACATAACATATGAAGAGTATATGCCAATACACTATTACAAATATGTTCTATGGACACAGTCACCAACACAACTGCAATGACTGCAAATATCCATGACAGAAATACACAGACAGCTTTCATTAAGCAAAACTTTATTACATTATGATGCATTGCCAAAAGGATTCAAGGACTAACAGTACCTGCATGCTATACAGGAAGCATTTAACAGTGCCTTAATGAATCAGCCTGCAATTACCATAGTATTAGTCCACTAAGGGATAGGTGTTCACATAGGGAAAGTACACCCACACACATATGGAAATTGTATAAAAGGGGTTCCTACACACCTGCATGTGCTATGTACACCCACCAACATCTAGCCCACAAACAAAATAATTACATCAATACATACTGTCATACCATAACCAATTATTCAACTACTGTACAACAAACCTTAACATACCTGGACACAGATACACTAACATGACCCTATGTGAAATAGTTGCTGTTATACAATTGAACAGCTGCTGATGTTACAGGGTTTGTATGAACTAATCCCGCTTCAGAGGGTTGAAAGGTTCGTACCAGGAAGTGTTACCGAGTATTGATTATCAGCACAGTATGATACACATTAACACCAAACTAAATATGTCTGGTAAGCACACTGTAAACCCCCTAACATTATATGCATAGCTATGCAGCCTTGAGCTGGTCAAACATCCTGGCCAGACTGAAATATATGCAGAAGTATTAGGTACAGATAAACCCTGCACAAATAGCAATGTTCAGAAATATAACAGCAGTACTCACATTTAGACCAAATCCTCTAGGCATTACACACAGTATATTACTGTTCATCTCCCTACAGCTGTTGCAATAGATTTCAAACAACACTTCCAGGCTGTATTCCTCACAAGTAAGGCAAAGGGACAATACCCAAGTGGAGTACTCAATTATTCTCCACTGTTGCCATGGTATTGGCTAAGGGAGTAGCAGTGCAGCTAATGTGCATTTAATTAGCTACTTAGGAACACCAATTGGTTATCGGGATAGCACACGTTACTGATCTGTAACTATAAAAGGTTGCCTTGTCACACATTTTGTACCTGTAGGACAGTACAAAACACTGAAAGACAAACTGAAAATGAGTATTATACTAGTCAATAACACCTCCAATTACTAAGAATGTATGTATATAATGTAGTATGTCTGTGTATGTAGTACCTGTTCTGTAAGAATTACAGTGTAATCAATGCATATAGTGGAAATAGCTATCTTGTAGCGATGTATTGTTGAGCAGTAGTAATGCTTGTAGTATTATATGTGTCCACTGCTGTAGGTCACAAGGCAAACTCCTCATACACCACAAGGGATGATATGGGCTTGGAACTCACCAATTCGCTTCCAGCCACTGCCAGTGTCAGGGTTGGTCCAACAAGTATGTGCTATAACAGGGGATAGTATATGTCGATATATTGTAACAGTCGACATATGTATGGGTGAATAAGTAAGATGAACATGTCAAAGGTAGGCTTACTGTGCAAATATGGTTTGCATTGTGGGATATTGTGCCAATAACTGTGTAATGTACAGTATTTTAGGCAGATTTGAATTCAATTCTACATAGCATTTCTGTTATGTTATGCAAACAGTAGTTATGTCTATTGGCAATTACAATATTCAATAACAGGATACATATCACTTGTATTCATCTGACAGTTTAGCAGCATGATAGCAAAGATAACTGGAAGAGCTAGGTAACTATCCATGCACATAACACGTAATATCCACCTCTCTAGTATCATTTGCAAGCAATAACAGCTGTGCATGTGTACATGTTATGCAAATGTGTAGTGACCCTTGTTACAGGGCAGGACCTCTCTAGTATCATTTGCAAGCAATAACAGCTGTGCATGTGTACATGTTATGCAAATGTGTAGTGACCCTTGTTACAGGGCTGGGTCAAATGGCTATGTGCACACCTACATAGAGTGGATATTGAGAGTAGAGACACACTGGTTGAACTACCAGGTTTGTGTAGCCTAACCTCTCATTGCCAACCTAACAGCCGCTTGCACATACTGTATGTACGGTAATGCACAGTACTGGTACTGAAACAGGTTGCATATCATCTTTAACTCCAGTGTAACATCTGCAGTAGCTGCTTCATAGGTGATGGCTTACACTATCTGATTATATCCTGATCATGTTGGTAGTGGCATCAAAGTCTGTTGCTACATGTCTCTGTCTGGGGAGTGGCTGTCTGTGCCTAACAGAGCTCATTGTACTGGTGGATATGTGAATATATACCCAGAGATGGAAAGAGACCTGTAGATACTTACATCTTTTGTAATCAGCTATCAGGATGTGATGTGCTTCTCAGAGGAGGATTGCTGCTAAAGGTAGCTACAATGTTTCCGTAATAGCCAGTGTTGTCACGTCCATAATACAAATATTTACATGTGAGCATCACTGTCTAAAATATCTTCATAAGCAGTAAGTAAACTAAATACAGTACTTGGTACTTTTAGTACTGAATGCTTATACAGGCATGTCCACTAGTCAGCTACTGGTGTTTACTAATGTCAGCTTTGTGCATGTGGCCATCCTGGGGGAATGTAATCTCTATGCCATGTACACTGCAAAACCCACCTAACACCACACCCCACACATTGTCTGGGATGCAGCTACTGGAAGTTAGCACATGCATCTCATCATCACAACCAACACATACCCTTACCAGAACACAGTAAGGACACCCACACACACTACCAGAAATCATACACATTCACAGACACTTCTAAGTATCTGGCCAAACAAGTAACCTCCCAAGCTAGAAGATACAGACAACAAAATACACAAACTCTATGACATAGTTTGCATAATTGTGTCACACCTCAGAACAGGTGGCCAGAAACATGCCCAACAGTACTCATTTGTGAATGCAAACTCTAGCACTATGTTACACACCAACCTATATGAGGGCATACATACTGTCAGCTGCCTGTCTGCTATGATTAGCCACATACCCATACACTCAGACCACCTTTTGAACTATACACATGGCTCTGGCATATTCCATGTTGTTGTGCAGAACCTGTGATGCAGTAACCTGAACTGCATGGAAACACATGTAGGAACTGTCAGATCGTGTAGCCCATGCAGGTATGTCCCAAGGCCTGGGTAGCATTCTGTCATTGGCCAGAATGATACTGCAGTACAGGGACAAAAGGATTGTATTTCACAATTGTCTAATGTAGTGGTGCCAAGCCAAATGGTATCCATTATCTGTCTGCCTGGGATAACATCGTTGACAGACCATGATGCCTTGCCAGACAGGGCCTGCACCTGTCACCCCTGGGAATCTGGATAATGCCTAGGGCTCATGCTTCCTTTGTAGTGCCTTCATCATTCACAGTTCAAGTGAAGGTCCACTGCTCTTACAGGGACGGCCAAGCAATAAACTGTGAGTCTCGCTACACAATGATACATGTCAGAAACACTATATGGACTCACATAAGTCAATCCCTAACATGGAGAACATATCTGTGCAGTGACTGAGACATGTTTTAATGCTCTGGAGAGCACACCTGCATGACCATGTTATAACACATACCTCACCTCTTGCCCATTATCCTTTATTGGAACACACGGGCCGCAGGTGTGTCCATATTCCTGAAGGATATGTACACCACTACGCTAGTTGCACTTGCATAACTTCAGATGCATTATGCTGAGCAACTACCTTTGTGCCAAAGTAGAATTCAAATTGCACCTTGCGACAGATCACCCACCATGCCACGGATTTCCCAACTGTCATAATGTGCTGTAATGGGGAAGATTAGGTTTGAGACAGAAAACCATAGTAATGGCTACTCTCAACTATTCCATTATGAACTGGGAAGACTCCTCATGTACCAACACCTGCGCTCAATGCATGTTGGATTCCATCAACCCCAATGACCTGGATCACAATAGTCACACAAACAGGGCTAACAGTATGCTACACATAGTCAGTCTCCAAAGCCAATGTTTTGCTTCCTAAGAGCAAAGTGGTGACTGTCATGACACCCATGTAGATGGACAATACATGTGCAAATGCTGAATCCTATACAGATGAACCTTAAGCAGTCACATACGTGCAGTGATTGTGCCATTGAAACAGAACCAAGATTCAACCAAACACAAACAAGAAGGCAAACTGGTGGTACCATGCTTTAAAGTGTACCACAGAATGTAGTAACTGTTGCAAAAGTGAACACACATGAGTGTAGGTGATCCCTGGTCAGCCTCAGTAAGATGCAGATACACCATATAAAACCACACAAAGCTACTGTGAAACTAATCAGCCACATATTATGAGGCCAACCACAGAGCATTCTATAGCTGTGTCATTAATCATAATGGCAACGACAAGACCTGCAGTGCTGCACAGCACTATGACATGGGAAGTACTGCACCTACAGAAATAGCACCTGTTCATCCAGATAGGGTCTTGGAGTTCCTAAACCCACTCCCACCCTCCCAACAGGTACACATAGTTATATATCCATGTACACTACAGAGCCCCTGTAATAACAACTATGCAGGTACAAGCTGCACTCTCTAAAGCCATACATACAGCTTTCATGGGACCTGTCAACATCCCAGGGTGTATCCTACACAAATGTAAGAACAATCAGCTCTTCACATATACATCATGTTCAATCATAGCTCCGTGTCAGGCTGTGTACACACTGAATGGTACACAGCAACAGTTATCACACCCCACAAAGGGGGAGACACCATTGATAATGGGAAACAGTGCACTACTACCCTACAGAGTCTGGTCTGTAAGGCCATGAACCATGATCAATGTATTTGATGTACTCAGTACAGATGTAGATGACAGTAAGGTTGATTCACACAGCATATCATGACCTTGCCAGGTCTTAGGGCACCCTCACCCATACTGTGTTCCAGCTACACTTAGTAAACTAGGTGTATATTCCTATGTCACAGAAGTGGTTGGCAACTGGACTGCTGTCAGAGCCAACACTACAGAAGGTGTCTGACTAATACACGCACATCAAACCAGTGCCAGCCACAGTAATACAGGGTTCATTCCTGGTACTCCCCCTCTTTGTTATCTATACCACACAGACTAACACAAAAGGCATCTGCCTATTGATATTTGCAAATGACTATGAACTAGGAGCAATAGTTGACTCAATGTGTGCTGCGTTCAACATACAGAAGGGCCTTTGTGTGTCAGATGTGTGGTGTGTGACATATAGCCACAATCTAACAACTAAGTATTGCATTGTCATCCCCTATGTTAAAAACCCTGCACCAATGAACTACCACCTAGGCAACGGTCAATGTAATGGTAACTGTGTGTGTATGGGATGCAGCTGGACAGTAGTCATTCCTTTGATAGTTACTTCACCACACCAGTCAGGTAGTCATATGTGACTCCCCTAATCATGATAGGGTGCCATCCATGAATATAGAGATAATTGTTCAGCCATACTCAACACTCATATGACCCATAATAAATCACATATTTCCTTTAAGGGTTATTGTCCATGTGTAGATGGCCTACACTGCCCTTCCCAATCCCTAGCTCCACTATGTAGCATGCAGTCTACCCTGAATAAAGCCATGTCCAACCCAGAGATGTTGGACATGCTACACTAAACACATCCTGATCCCAAATAAACACATACTACATGGACATCCACCTTTCTAGTACAAGGATCACAACATGCCTGACAGATCTCTGTCCCATACACTTTCCATACTCTTGCCATACTATGCATCCCTGTCCAGTGAAGCTGCACATCACCTCTCTCTGTGACATGGTGTGATGACCGCATGCCAAATATATCAGTAACCCTGTGGATCAGTTCTCTAGCACTGCTTGAACTGGCCACTGAAACTTACCTGTCTGTTGCCTACAGCTAGGTAACCTGTCTGCCTAGGCTCATAAATGGCCCAGGCCATATAGCCTACTATTTTACTATGACCATACATGCTATAGTTGATATCCAACCCTGCAAATACCATCAGGCTAGCTATTGTCCCATGTGTTTCACATGTGCAACACAGGCAATACATGGCAGGATGCTACACAGCTGTACAGTGTCATGTAGATGTATATGGCAAAATACATACATGTAAAACATTCTGTGAGCAAGTTTGCAGGGTCACAGGTCACGTCCCTAAAGGCTATGTATGACCATATATGTGACATATACACAGCATTAAGGTTGATTGCATTAATGTGAACACATCCAGGCATGTGCTGATAGGTAAAGACACAAGTACAGGCAAACAGACATGCCCACGTCAAGACAACATCCACATGGAGTATGAGCAATGTCATCATATGACACACACATATATGGTGATAGCATCACAACACCAGTAAGTGTCAAATGTGTGTGACTTATACATGTCAGTGCTGTTAGTGCCATGTAGATTTGCAAAGACCTATTTGTAATCTTAATAAATGTGATACACATGTATGTTCAGCTGTACTTCTGTACTTCTCTGTGAGTTACTGTGACCTGTCTACATCATTATGTCTTCCAGGTATCAGGCTGCCAGCATACACCTGCTTGGAGGATGAGGTCCTCATCCCATACCTCCTCGACTACCATTCAACACTCTTCAGCTATGTGCCACAGGATGCACAGCAGTGGGATGCCCTGTGGGAGGAACTCTGCAGGAGGGTAAATGATGTTGGTGGTTACAATCAGCAGGTGCACCAATACTGCACTGACCTCATAAGATGGGTGAAACAGCATGCTAATGCAATCACCAGGGAACAAGGTGCAACAGGTGGGGGGCCACTCACCCAGCCCCCACTCACATGTACCGAGGAGCTACTGGCCAACCTGGGGACACCTGCAGACCTCCATCCACAAGCTATAGCTGGTATTGTGGAGGTGGGCGTCTCTCAACCACGGACCCTGGAGTTGCCTGGTAAGTCAGTACTGCACATATAACACAACTATATTTCACATAGTTACATGTGTTTCTGTACAATATGTAATGTAACATCATATGCAAGGCATGTATGCACACATGCCACATACTATAGTATGCTACTCTATGTATGCACAGATGTGCATACTCCATAGTATAGTGTATTGTACTGGCCTATGTGCTAACATGGACATTGCACCATGTAGCTATCACACAGGTGTGGATAATGATCTTACTGCTGTGACAAACCTGTTTAGGTACCTCTAGAGTTTTGCAGCAACAACAGCCTGTGTCAGGTGAGATTTTTATTATTTACCAGGCTTGATAATGCACAGATCATATTAATTGCATGCTATCTGCCATAACACACGTACACATAATGTATGGTGGTCCTGTTAATAGACACTGGTCAGACCTGCAATGCATCACAGTGGTTACCCATGTGAAACAATTGAAGACTATATGAAACACCTACAGTAAACCTTCCAAACTGTCATTGCCAGATGTGTGGACAACTGAGAATGCAATGGTGGATGTGTGTTTCACTGTAGTGACAGGTACTACATATCAGCATTACACATGTTGGGAATATAAACAGTACTGTACAGAGAGCATATGTGTGCACACACTCTAAATGTGCTGGAGCTGGAGTATGACCGGACCACAGGATACACCCTTATGGATTATACCTTTGCTATGAATGTCACATAATGCCATGTGCTATCTGACATGTCCATGACAGGTAGTGGGCTGACTGCAACACTGCTCAACTATCCTGCAAAACATGATGTCTCACATTCCATACATATCACCCTTTGTCTGCATAACCCTGTCTTCAGTGGAGCATATGACATCTATGGGTGTATGCCACATGAGATAACACTGACATGTGAAATAGATGGCCATCACAACCATTGGACAGAACATGTATACACATGGCCATGGAGGATGGCCAGAGACATGAAGCAGCACACACAATAGAAGTAATGTACATGTGTGTACACCCTGTTGTACATTGGCTCGACACAATACAACTATGGCCTTTGTGTAATGGTGATATTGCAGATGTGAAACAGTAAACATCATATAGGCCTGTGCACAGCTTGTGTAGGCATAACATGAAACCACCACATAACATGTCTTGAGCATCTTGAGTGTGTCACGACATGAAAGCATTCACCTGTACAGTATCCAAATACATACATGTGTTGCACAACATACACATACAACCACATCAGGCCACAGATACAGTACATTCACCTTGCTGGTGTCAGACATTGCTGTCATGCCTGCTCCTCATGTGTGTGAGGTACACAGATGGCATGTGGGACACAGAGTACTGCTAAGTTAGCCATGTGTGGGCATAGTTGCCAGGCATCAGTAATATGGTTGCAGATGTGCAGGGGTGTCATCCGTATACCCTTCTGTGACCTGTGTCACACATTCCACATTAGGGTTTAGTGTGTATACACCTCAGTGACGTGGGTCACATTCCACATTAGATATGTATTGCATGTGAACACAGTCATGGCTATGAACTGTGTCAGTAACTCACACTCTTTAGCAATAGTGAAGCCACCTGATGCCCTGCAATGGCTATGCACATCAGCTCAATGTGCAGTATGTCACTGCATATCTGTAGGGCGGACAGACAACATTGCGTCAGCTGAATGCCCATGTTAGTATAACATGTCCCTGCATTGGAACACCATTACCGTACTGTAGATTGTTAAGGACACCATTGTGTTACACATGTATGCATGTCATTCAACATGTCAGCAGAAGACATGTCATACTACATGTGATTGGCAAGATCATGCACCACACATCAGGCCAGTGTACTGTAAACCTGTGCTGGTCTGTGGCACTATTGCAAGGTAGGGACAGCCATGTCAAACATGTATGTACAGCCACATGCACAATGTCTGCAGACTCAGCTCAGGGGTAGGTGGAATAATGTTGAACAGACATGCACTGCTTTCGGGAAGATATGCAAGCTAGGGCTCAGGAAAACATAGTATTCAGTCGACATACCCTTCTGCTCGTGTCCTCACACATAGGGGCAGTGGCCAACACAAAGCATCAGTGGTAGATGGGCAAAGGTCAGCGATGGTCTGTTAAAATGTGGTGTATGTTGCACACACCATGGCAGTGCAGTGCAATGGTGCATAGTGCATGCATTGTGTTGCAGGTATGGGGCATAAGCTACTAACACAAATGGTGCAATACAGGTATGTATGCTAACCACCACTATAATTGTGTAAGGTGCATGCCATCTGCTATAACACATGCATGCTGTTGTGTGCAACACAGGGATGTATGATAACTACAACTGTAATTGTCTAAGCTGAATGCCATATGCCATATCAACTGCATGTGTCTATGTGTGTCTGTGTGTGTCTGTGTGGTATAACTTGTAATGTACAGTTCTTGTCTCCTCCTCACAGGTGTTGATGTAGGTGCGTTGCCCTCCTGTGGTCCACCTGATGTTAGTGTCCCCACAGACTCTAGCAGTGATGATGAAAGTATGACTGAGGCACAGGCAGGGATGTCAGGGGCTGAATCTGTGCCATTGGTTGCCATTCCACCTGTACCCCCCTCATCCTCGCTCAGAGCTCCCCTGCCTACACATACCCCATCACCACTGGCCATAGAGGAAGGACAGTTGGTGGGTGGTAGCATGGAACAGGGAAGTGTGGAGACTATGGAAGGTGTGTCTGCACACCATGATCCCAGTCAACTGACTGGTGTTGTCCTACACAGGCATGTGCCCAGTGCTGCTCATAGGAGGACCACTGGCCAACATGCCCCTGCGAGACAAAGCACATCAGCTGGAGTCACCAGATGCATGTTTCAGGCTGTAATGGAGGCACAGGCACATGCTGAACAGCAGAGTAGAGAAGGTCTGAGGCTTCAGAGATCTGCTGCCCGTTCATTAACTGACAACATCCAGGCAATTGCAAATGCTCACCATCATCTTGCAGATGTTTTGGATAGACAGTTGGGTGACATGGTGGGAGTCCTTGACCATGGCATGTCAATCCTCGAGCGTGGAATGTCTGCGCTGGAAGATCTGCTAGGAGTGAGGCAATGGTAACGTTGACGTAGGTCAGCTACATCACCTGTTGAAGGTCTACGTGAACATGCTACTGCACATGCCCGCTCCCGTAGTGGTGGTAGCAGCAGTAGTGCAGCTGGTGCTGTGCAGTCCACACCAGGACACAGCAGGCCATGTGCACGTGGTCCTGGATGATCCCAACAGGGACAAGATTCCAGTGGACATGCGTCATCAGACAGTGCCCAATCTGGACCTCTGCCTGGTAGTGCCCGTGCAACCCATGGCAGGCGCAGGTCACATGGTCATGGCTGGACACCGTGAACTGTGAAACCTGCCTTGTACAGTCTGCAGCTGTCAATAATACCCCTGTGTAGGCCAGCCACATGCCAGACATGTGTGCATGCATACACACACACACCAGAAACAAATGTAGGGCACCTCAACACACACACACGCATAACATCCACACACGCCCAATGATATCATAGGCCCTAACACACACACACACATGATGTCATCCAATGGCACAGCTTAGGCCTCTGGCAAACATTATCACCCGGTGCATATGATGATGCCTGTGCCGCATCCCTGTCATCCACACCATCGGTGCAGGGACATGCTCATATAGTCTGATGCACAGGGTGAACATACTAGGTAGACAATTGTAGTTTAATATTGTTGAGTAGTATTGACAGGCAGCAGACATACCATGTATTACAGTTTTAGAATGCATTTTGCACATTTGACAGTATGTATCATGTGTAACAACACTAACAGCATGTTGATCTTGATGTTCTGCCTTCCTCTTTCAGGTGTAGTTGCATGTGCCGGGGGATGTCAGCGTTTGCGGTTAGTGTCCCATATGTACATGTTGACTACTCACAGGTCTGTATGACAATACCTGCATGCACTTTGTAGCTTCCACATCACATTATAATCTCCCATGTTTCAATTATGTTTACTGTTCTAATGATCCAAGAGCATGATAGCTGTGTAGTAAGCTACTGTGTTCAGAGCCATCACATCCATAGTGGGTGACATCACAGGTATAGTTACCTGGAGCGGGGAGGAGGTAAAAGAGTGGTATAGCGGATGACAAGAGTAAAGGCCAGTGGAAATGGTGGCTTCTCATTGGGAAGCAGTAATACCTGCTGCCATGATAGGATGCAAACACAGACACACCCGCACACTCAGGGATTCACAGACACAGTAACACACACTCTGACACACACACACACAGTTGCCAGTGTTTGCATGAGAACCCCTGCCTATGTGCAAATCATCATTATAGTACTATGCAATTACAAGACGTGCCACAGAGATTACACATGTACAGGTATTTGGAATGGCCTAAGATTGAGGACATCAACAGGGATACTACAGTGCAGTGAGTGTATGTGGGGAGGGGTCTTCATCAGTAGGCTATGTAACAACAAGTCATACCCCAGGGTGTACATGTTAACAGGAGGTTAGAATGCCCATCTAAGATTGATGATATCAACAGGGATACTAGATTGTATTGAGTGGATGGGGGGAGGGGGCATTAACATTTCACTATGGTAAAATGCAGCCTCACTCCAGGGACTGGACAGCCATACACACAGACAGCCATACACACACACGCACACACACACGCACACACACTGTGGCATTCACAAAGATATACACCTATGTCACACACATGCAGACACTTGACATGTGTGAGGTTCAACCACTTGCCTATGCCTTTCTTTCTACACTTCAGTCAGTACTGATGTCAACAACAGTGTTCAGGAGAGTGAAAAACATGTGGGATGTATTCCCAACCATACATGACATATATGGACACACACCCACACATGCCAGTACTGTGAATCAAACACCTGCCTATCTCATGATAGGTATTACAGATGTACAGCATTATCGCATACGCTACAAAGTGTACTGACTCTTTCCTTTGCCAACTGTGCTGATATATGCACAATATATGCACAGGGGAGGTATTACTGTTACAGGTGTCGAGAGGTTTGCCTTCAGTGTCACCCTTACTGCATTCTACATTGTCTGTCTTTCATTTCAATTAGCAAAACCAGACCTTAACAGTTACACAGGTTATTGTAGGAATGGTTGTAACACACCAGTGAGCTTTCCTCAGTAATCATTCATCTGCAAAGTAGCCCCACCACTTAGTAGTCATGTCCAAACATCTGTCCATACCTCATGTACGGCTTACTGTACTTTGAGCATATCACCATATACAGTTGGCAATGTTGAGGCTCTATT
This sequence comes from Protopterus annectens, assembly GCF_019279795.1. NCBI lineage: Eukaryota > Metazoa > Chordata > Ceratodontiformes > Protopteridae > Protopterus > Protopterus annectens. The sequence goes on from NC_056726.1 coordinate 493,558,676, forward strand.
GCAACAGCATGATGTACTAAGACAACAGTCACCTTCAAACATCAGACACTGCACATGCATGGAATCTAAACAAACATCAATACATGTACAAATATGTGGTCTACATCAGTAAGTGGACTAGCAGGTCAAGAGGATACATTCCACACCTTCCCCATACCATGTGTGAAACATAGCCGAGCATTACACCATAATGGATATTGTATTCATGTATTGGTAGGACACAACCACCTTCACTGAGTAGCCAAGTGTACATATATGACAACAGCACAGATCAGCAAGACACACACAACATTATTATATGTCATGCTCCTACAAACTGTTACTTGACAGTGCCATGGTGAAGCCAGGGCACTGTAATGGTCAACAGTGAGCACATCATATTTGCCACACACACCTCATGTTTACTGGAAGAGTGCCAGCAATGTGCTCTGTTAGAGCAAGTCAGTACACTCATTCAAGCATGTGCAAGGTCTGTGGCTTGTATACATCTCACCCCAGCATGTACTGGCTATTGTGGTACTAAGGCTAATGTCCAGACAGCACACAACATGCATGGCTTGCAATTGTTGACATGAGGTATATGTAGGAACTGTGGGCACACATGGCTGTACATGTCATGAACATATCACCTGTGACTACTCAGGAACATACAGAGCAGAGCTGGATTTCCCTAAGTCTGTCAATACAGGCCTTGTGTAGGTCCTATGATCCTGTTATTTGGGTATGTTTGTAGGCATTGCATTAGGTGGACATGTCTAATGACATACATGCCACATGGGTTGTTGTATGATATGATATGTGTCATGGGTGACCAGTAGAGAGGGAATATTACCTCTGTTAACATAGATATCAAACCTTATGCACTGTTAGCATGCTATCTGCCATGTGCATGTGTGTAATGAATGTAATGAATGTAGCCACCTGTACGTAGAAAGGATAAAGAAAGCTATGGTAATGTCATTTATGTTGTATGAGTGTGGGATGTACATATCCAGGGCAGGTACAGTTAGGTCATATCCAACCATGAGGGTGTTGTTTACTGGTGTACAGCAACAGTTGAATGTGTTAATGCTGACAACATCCAAGGGACCATGGTATGTGTACAACTGAGCTGGTTACAAATATTGGTATTATTGCATTGCATAAAACATTATGCAGCTGTGTCTGTACATGGGTACTTTGAACAGTTGATGTAGGCCTAGGTACAGTCCACCAATCAAAGGTTATCTGGTGGTCTACCATACTATGTCATACCACATATGGATGAGTGTTGGTAGTCTGGGGACAAGGTGGTGGATGTATATGAGGATACAACCTAGAATGCAGCGTTTGCCACTGTCACTGGTACCTGACTCATCTGTGATGAGTTAAGTCAGAGTAGTGGTCTTTACATGTGAGTAGCCTTTATGAATATGTGGACACCACCACCTGGAATGGTCCATACCAGTGTTATGGCCCACATGCCTGGATCTGAGTTATATGGTGGTAGTGCAACTGTGCACTACAGAGCCTTCAGCCAGGTGTTCCTCACTGCACAGATGTCAGTATTCCCCATTGTAAGTTCTACATTGAGCAAATGGATTACAAAAGCAACACATCAGGCACTGGTTAGCATAAGCATCCAATGCAATTGTCTTGTAGGTGTCAGGGTGTTACTTCTGTGTGTAGAACATTTGCCTTGGAATGCGACTATATGGGTAAATGCGACCTAGGTATTATCCACACTCACTTGAAACATGGATGCATGTGGTCTGCATCGAAGGCTTTTCATTCAGTCATGATAGCCCAGAATGACAAACACTGGACAACCTCATAATAACAGCAGGACATTGGCTCATTGTTTTGGCCTAGCAGTTGCCACTCGTACCATGACATCACTGCGAGTGGCAGTAATGTTCTTGGTAGCAAATACCACATGTAAGTTGATGGACAGCAGCAGACATTGTGTATATAACCAATGTGAGATATACTTAGTGTAGCAGTCCTGCTAATAATGATAACTACTAATACAGCTGAAAGAGGTCATCTTGACACCTGCACCTCAGTACCATTACACAATGTGGCTCACACATAATGCATGCACATGCCACTGTTCCAAGTATAATGCCACTGTCAACAACCTGCTGTCAATGTATGCCTTTCAGGGCAGCAAGGTGTGTGACACATGCTGTAGGTAGCATCCGCCTGTGTGTCCCAGTTAACCTATTGTCTGTCACATCCACAAATGCATGATTGTGTATACTTAGCATATATATGTCTGTACTTCATATACATGTATGCATGTGTATCACACAGCGCAGACACAGATATATCATTTACGGGCTACATACAGGTATCTAGTAAACCAGTATGATGTGCATATATACTGACAGGTAAGATGTACCTAGCTGTAAACCTGTGTGTTTACAATAGGAGTCCATTACAATGTGTTCTGTGCATGTAAGTGTATGAGCATGCACACTGTGGCCTTCTGTGGTTAGAATCGAAGTTCATCCCAAACAGCCCTGTGCTACTAAGTGTATGAGCGTACCCACTGCTACCTTGTGTAATTTGAGTCAGTGCATCCAAACAAGCCCTTTGTTACTAAGTGTATGAGCATGCCCAGTATAACCTTGTGTAGTTGTAGTCATAGTGCATCCCAAACGGCCCTGTGCTACTAAGTGTATGAGCATGCCCACTGTCACCTTGTGTAATTGGAGTCAATGCATCCAAACAAGTTCTGTGATTCTATGTGTATGAGCATGACCATTGTAACCCTGTATAGTGATAGTAGTTGCCCATTCCACAGATGGGCATATTCCAGTTCAGGTTCTTGTTGTGATACAACTATACCTCTCAGGCCTACCTATGTACTACCTGCAGATGATGTTTATTGTTGGTGCATACAGGCTGTAATGGACACCTACTTTAAACACACAGGTTTACAGCTATTTACATTGTGACTGTCAGTATCCCTGTTGTTGTCCTCACTCTTAGAAGGGCATTCTGACTGCCTTGGCATGTGTAATCTCTGTGGCATGTCTCATAACTGCGTAGTATTGGAATAGTGATCTGTAGATAGACAGGAGTTCTGATCCCACCACTGGCAACTGTGTTTGTGTGTATCAGCAAATGCCCGAGTGTGTGTGTCAGCAAATGGTTGTGAGGGTGTGTATTTGTGTCTGCATCCTGTCATGACAGTGGGTTTTGCTGCATTCCAAAGAGCTACCACCTTTTGCACTGGCTTTTATCCTTGCCAACTGCTAAACCTCTCTTTCCCCCTCTCCCCTCCCCACTACAAGTAATCAGTCCTGTGATGTCACCCAGCTCAGAAGTGGAATCAGAGTAAGTCTAATTGTATGTGTTCTGTGGCACATACCCCAACTGCATACCACTGTACTAGTTACCTTTACATAGGCAAGACATGTATGCACAATACTGGCAAGTGTGTGCGTGTTTGTGTGTGTGACTACCCTGCAGCCAGGTATACACATGTGTAATGTTTTGTAACATGCTGCACACCATGGTAGCTATCTGTGGTAACTGGTGTCTACAAAGTATTACATAGTTAGGAATGGTAAAGAATACATAGTCAAGAACGACTACAGTTGGGTATGTTATTTTCCTGTGCCACTGTCAAGCAGTGACACAGAAGTGGTCACCGGGGTGTAAGTCCATACCCATCATTCCCCCACCCAAACTCCACAATCCCCGGGGTAGATTACATTAGCCATCATTCCCCACTCCAAACTCCACATACTCAACAACCATCCCTTCTCTGGTGAACTGATTAAGATTTAAATGTTATAAAACCAGAGATGCCTCTGTTTTGTGTACACGTCAGTTCCTTTGGAGCCCTTCTGTGTCACAAAGGGTGTCCAGACATGTGTGTGTGTGTGTGTGTGTGTGTGTGTGTGTGTGTGTGTGTGTGTGTGTATATATATATATATATATATATATATATATATATATATGTATATATATATATGTGTGTGTGTGTGTGTGTGTGTGTGTAGTTATGACAGTTGTACAGATGTAGACTTGTCTTTGTTCTTTCACAGAGTATAGTGCATTCAAGGGTACTGTACATATGTACACAAAGTGACTGTCCCATTTCTTTTCAGTACTGTGGAATACCTATAGTACATAAAACATGTATGCAACCCAGATGGCTTAGTGGTAAGTCCAGTGACCTCAGTGTGCATGGTCCAAGGTTCAAGACCTGCAAGCCTTGTTGATACTGTCAATTAGGACTGACTAAGACAGTTGTAAGTGGGTGTAAATGTGTTTTTGTGACAGTAAGCAGTGGGTACATGCAGGTAACAGACATGTACAACTCGTAGTACACTGGAAATGCCCTTCTTTGGCAATCCTGCTGATGTCACCCTCCTACGAATACACTTCTGGGAGTGCTGTAACCCACTAATCTCCATGGCATGTGCTGTAACTGCATAATGCTGTAGTGTGATAAGCTAGTTTGGTAGGTGTTTTAATCCTAGACAGGCCAACTGTGTGTGTGTGTGTCTCTCTGCCTGAGAAAGAAACATTGCTTTTTAGAGTATGCACACTCTTTACAATTTACATACTCACCTTTGTCAATCCTGCTGATGTCACCCACCTAGAAATACACCTCTGGGACTGCTGTAACCCAGTAATCTCTGTAGTGTGTGCTGTAACTGCGTAATGATGTAGTGTGATAAACTAGTTAGGTAGGGGTTCTATTCCAAAACAGACCAAGTGTGTGTGCGTCTATCTGCCTGAGAGAGAAGCAACATTTTTTAGAGTATGCACACTCTTTACAATTCACATACTCACCTTTGGCAATCCTGCTGATGTCACCCACCTAGAAATACACCTCTGGGAGTACTGTAACCCATTAATCTCTGTAGAGCACTGTAACTGCGTAATGATGTAATGTGATAAACTAGTTAGGTAGGGGTTCTATTCCAAGACATGGCAGGTGTGTGTGTTGGACAGTCAGAGCCTGTGTGGAAGTGGCTGTGAGTGTCTAACCACTGGGCATGCTGGGGAGTGTTTTTTGTAGTTTTCCTATATGGTGTCCATATTATCTGCTACAATGTCCACCTCACGAAGAGTACAGATGTCAATCAGCTAAGGGACTGTGTTGGCAAGCCATACCCCTACATCTGGCAAAAGGCCTGGTGAACAAAGTATGCAATCCTACTATTACCCGGAATACGTTCTGAACCCATGTGTCATACACAAACACACTTGCCTAGAATATCCCACTATATTGCTAGTACCCTGCACATTGATGACAGATATTTATTTATTTATTTATTTTATTTATTTATATTTGTTGACCGGGAGTGTCCGACTGGACATAGGTTCATTTTCAGCGGAAGCCCAGGGAGAAAAGCTCCACAGTTAAAATAAACAGACAGTAGTTACATTGGATTACATAGCAATTAACAATTGACATAGCAATTACTTACAACATATTTACAGATGAAGAACATAGTACATCAGTAGACAAACTAGAATCTTTATCTGTGAAGTACATGACAGACATTAAAAAATGTTACAATAAGAAGTTCTTGCTGTATAATAAGTATTAGGCTTATGAGCATCTGAGCTTGCTATAATCAAGGTAGTTAGTGGAGTGGAAAGAAAGGTAGTGGTTGGATGGGGTGGGTGATATTGGAGTGGGAGTTGCAAGGGCATAGCCAGCATGTTTTTATGTGCGCTTTTAGTAAAGTTTTGATGTGGGTGCATGATGGTATGGAGGTAATTGTGGGTGGGAGGGAGTTCCATAATGTTGCTATGGTGCAAGAGAATAGTGCTTCACCAGCAGAGTTATTGGCTTTAGTGATCTGCAAGTGATTTTTGTTGCTGGATCTTAGTGGTCTGGTGGTGCGATAAGGTTGGAGTAGATTCTGGAGGGATGGGACATTTAGTGGATGGTTTACTAGTTTGTGGGCGAATGAGAGTTGATACCATTGAAGGAGATGAGGGAGTTTAAGCCAGCCCAGTTCAGCAAGTGAGAGACAGTAGGCATGGATTGATTGCAGTAGGCTGCAGAGGGCATGGCACCCTGTCCAACAGTACAATAGACACATCATTGCGGACAATGTGCCTTCACTATGTTCCCCACTGGATGCCTGCAACATATGTGGTGCCATCAAATGTGATCCACAAAGGCCATACAATACCTTACACACACGCCCTGTATGGACAGATGCCACTGACACCAGGAAATACCTGTATCATGCTATCAATGCAAGTGCAGGGTCAACCTGCTGTCTATTAGCAGGTCCTGCCACACCAGGCCAGTACTGGCATATCTGATGATAACAGTCTGTGTACACAACATGTGCTAGCCAAACCAGGTACACTTGTACATGTCACTGTACATTATTGTGGAACATGCACATCCCAGGCAATGTCCATGTCATGGACTATCAAACACAGACATGGCATGCATTGCAAAGCAATGACCATACACAATGGTAACCAGGATGACAGGACAGTTCATACAATACCTATCTGTGTGGGACATTGCAGACACTACACCCCTGAATCACACTGCACACCATTGTCGGGTGGCGTGATGCCAAGGATTACCCCTCACCCAGCCTTGTACAGCCATCTTGCACAGCCAACCACTACACACCCATGAAGCAATGCACACATGCATGTCAGTACTGGCACCTTGTGTCTGCATGTGGGGTATGATGCTCCCAACCACAGTCACACCCAGTATAACTCCCATTGGCATACCAACTGATGTCAGACATGTTCACATGCCCTAGCCCATAGAACCTCAGGATATCCCCTGTGGTGCATATAGTACCTGTGCTTTACTGCAGTGTGGCAAACTAAGTAGTTAGGAAGTGTATTTGTGAGCCTGGCAAGGTGTGGCAATGTGTCTGAGTCCCTTAGAGAGTGTGGTTGTGTTGACAATGACATCTGTTCATGTGGACAGCCATGTATGCTACACCTAATGTATGTCTACTATATCTCTGTTGCAGATGTCGCTCACCAGCACACATATATGTTCTTACAGCACACCACCATGTCAGCTATATAGCACATGTGGCACATGAAGTAACTGCATGCACTTGTAATAGTAATGGCTAGTCAGTCAGGGGTTTGAACCCCTATACTGGTAGGTGTGTGACAGACGATGCTTAGGTTTTAGTCTCCAAGCCCTTCTTTGATGTACTTTGTCTCTGTCTGTCCCTCCCACACACTCTCTGGTGGATGTGGAGTTGTACACCTGCTCAGCAGCAGCTTGTGTTTTGTAAGTGATGGTCATGATCAGGTGGTGGCCTCTGTGCCTATTGCAGTCCTCCTCTAGCTGACTGCATGTGGAACAGCTGTGGTGACGTTCCCATAGCCAATCACATGGAAACACAGTACAATATCTAGGAACATCATGTTGGTGTTTGCCCATGACAGTCGCTGTGAGTGGAACCAGGATCTGGTGATCGGTAAACAGCATCACAGATGATATCTGGATATTCCACAAACAACATACACAGTGGAAAATAGCCTAAAGACAGGAGGGTGATGTGCCAGACATGACTACAGCATGCAAGTGTAGCTATGCTTCATTGAGACTACTGCCAGTTTAACAAGTTGTGTGTGGTAATGGCTATTCTGTATGTTTTAAAACTGACAAGACAGTGCTCTGTTTGTGAGGGAACCCCCATCTGTAGGGCTGTCTGTGGACTGGTCAGTGTGTGGAACCATTTGTTTTTTGTGTTACTCACTGAACACACATCTGTGAACTGCAGAAGCATAGTGTGAGGATTGCAGTCAGTATATGGTGATAGTGATGAGAGTTACTGCCATCGCATCCCTGATTGGACATATGTCACATGAAACAGTGGTATAACAGTCACTGTCTGAGGTTCTCACAGTGACATGCCAATAATGGGCCACTGTTCATAGCTGCAGTCACAAGTCTTCTATACTTTGTACAGATGTCATGCAGTATATATACATATGTTGTGCTCCCTCTGCAAATGTATGCCATCTGTTGTGTTGGGTTGATGGTCATATCTATGCATGCTGTTATAAATAATCCTGAATGCTGTTGACTATTACTAAGCCATATCTGTGTTAAAACTGCAACACCATAGGCTGTATGGCATTGAAGGTCCTGGCGGAACCTCCTGTCCCACTTCAGCTGGCATGGCACCGGGCACCAGCACTTCTGGGGCCCAGCCTTGGACCTCCACTTCTGTTGGCTCTGCACCACCTTCTGGCGGAACCACCACTGAGGATGGGGCTTGTCCCCCCCAGGAGCAGGTGCAGACAGGAACTTGTCCGCTGTCGTACAGTCCCGGACGTGGTGCGTAGGAGGCTCAATAAGGGGTTTTGAGGCCAGATACTCCAACTTGAGGGCAGAGTGTCACATTTAGAGGGTGAGCCTGCCCCTTATAGTTAGCTCTCAGCACAGCCACCTTTGTTTGGTGCAGTGGTGGCTGCCCATGGGTGGGGACTTCCATCCCACTGTTTCCATCCGGGGGCTCATGGGCTTGTGACTGCTGAATACCCCTCCCCGTCCAAGCTGTATCCCCCACGTGTCATATACCGACTCTGTATGATGTCTTGTCTGTCATCCTACCCATCCTATGCTCCACCAGCATACCTAGTCTCCTTCACCCACATCCCACTCTCACCCTACAGAAACAAAAGGCCAATCTGTTCCTAGAATAACATTTGCCCCATACATAGCTGTTCATTTCACAAACATGTCCACTGAACACATGTAACCTTTTTAATTTGCATCACAACATACTCCAGTTGTCCTCACCCCTGTCTCTCAGGCACACAATCCTGGTATGCACATGACTCCTAAAGGTTCCAGGTACACGTGATGCAGACAACCCTATTGTACACGCAATACTACTGGTCCCTCTATGGTTACCCCATTTATCTTTTTCATGATGATGATGTCACACATAGCACCTTGCAAGAGTACTGTTCTCACATAATGATTGGACAGGAACTGTTGTGTTAATGTAAATAAAATGCACAGAGTGATGTATCTGGCCAATGTACAAATGTTTGCGTGTATTAATGACACATGTCTGTCTGAGGGACTCTTGATATTACATAGGACAACACCACTACATAATACAGGCATTAGTGGTGTTTCCCTTTTCATTCCTTTTTAATGCTTTGTTGTCACATGGGATGTTCTTGATATATCTATCTATATGTTTGTATCTATATCTGGACATAAACACACTCACATACATCTGCATGATTGAATACATTTCCTATACTGTTGAATGACTGTGCTGGATGATATGTTTGTGATAACATCCGATGTCTGTATATCTATCATAGCTTAGTGGCAAATCACATTAGCTTTGGTGTGCAGGGTCCTGGTTTCGAGCCGTGCAGAGGCCGTTTATTTTGTTGCTGGGCAGAACAAGGCCATTGGATACGGAGTGATTAAGGCACTTTAAAGCAGTTGTGAGCGGGTGTGAGTGGGTTTGCATGGAGCTAAGCAATGCTAACCTCTGGTTACAGTTTCTTACACTCAGGTAGCCTCTACATTGCTTCACCAGTGTGATACTCGCATACCGGTGGCCAAACAGGCTTACACCCACTTGCTCCCACACTTGCAAATGCACTGCATTTGGTGCTTACATCTGACACTCACACCTCTGGGTGGGAGTGAGGACTACGATATTACCGTGTAATGCCTAGTACATCGGATTACATGCCTACAGTATCGGGAATGGCTGCCTATTAGGCGTAAGCATGCTGTTCGACTGTACGGAATCTGCGGCCTGTCCAGAGTTTGTTTAATACTATTGGTGTGTTCCTCTTACAATCTTCACCTGTCTGGCGAATACATGGGAACTGACACCATTCAATACAAACAAGTAATTGGGTTTTGGAACCCACATCCTTCAGCCGAGTCATGCTACTGCATACCTATTATTCTGTTATCTTTCAAAGGTTGTAAGTGGAATATGTGCTTTCTGTCCCTATCAGACCTCTCAAACGATTGGGGACAAATATCAACCGAATCAGGGACAAGTCATGACAACATCAGGGACAATCAGGGACACATTTAAAATATTAGTGCTGTTAACTTGACACATTGACAGACTCAGAGCATATGAATTAATACACATTTTCTAAGGTAAATGAAGTTTATAACTCTTAATTGTTGTCATTATTGATTATGTGTAATTCACCACCTTTCCTCGAAAAGTCACTAGTTTTAGGAGGGATTAAGTGGGAAAGAGTTAGAATTTGAGTCAATATCAGGGACGTTCCTGGAAATCAGGGACAGTTGAGAGGTATGGTCCCTATTTGTTCCCCCAACGGTTTATGTCCTGTCCAGTGAATTTGCTCTTAGGGGTTGAGAGGTATGGGTGTAAGGTATGCCCATTTCAGAATATTACTTACATCCCCAGGGCGGTCCTAATACGACTGCACCAGCCAACACCTGCATGCCTAGGCCCATAATTGCATACCCATAGTTCCCCCACCTGCTCCTCCTCTATAGCACTCATCCATACTGTGGGTGCAGGTGGGATATAAACACACCATTACACACTGCCCACTCTCCGCGTGTTGGGGCACATGTCATACATTGTGTCGACCCATGGGTTATCAGGCTTGCACAACCTACTGGTCCATGTATGTCTACAGCCTGGTTTGATGAATCATTACAGGGACTGACTCCGATGATCAGTATTTTTGCGGTGTCCCACAAGGGACATTGATGTCTTTGTTTCAAGATTAGACCTGGCAGGTCTCTCCCACTGGTAGCATCATGTCGGTGGGCTGAGAAGCAGTGGTGTGTTTACTTTTATTGTGTGTCTGTATGG